>NC_061514.1:254239040-254395002 GCF_022539505.1 Lolium rigidum
CTCCAAGCACGCCTCGGGGGCGACACGCCGCTGACTTCGGCGCCGCCATGCCGCCGAGGACCCTCGTCCGCCGGAGCCCGCGACGGCGAGATGCTCGGCCGCTGGAAGGCAGCCTACTTCGTGGAAGGCTCGCGGAGGTATGGATCGATTCTCCGATCGGATCATGGAATCGCGTTATCTGTTGGATGACGCAGGGCTGGAAATCGAGAGGATTGTTGGAGATCGTCGAATCGTGAATGGATTGATGGTGAATTTCCCGAATCACCGGGTTCCGATCGGCCCGAGGATCGCGGAGGAACAGAGGTCCGCGCCATTGATCTCGCCGTCCCGTGCACGCGCGGGAGATTTGGCTTCGGGCTCCAGGCCCGCCATGAAGCTATGGCGGATTTCACCGCTAGGCCTCGGCCCAACACTGTAGTTGCGAGTCCAGTCCGTGGGATATCTAATCCATCTACGGAGCGCATCTCCCACAACTATCCATCCCCGAACCCTAGATCGAGGGCGACGTGCGGCGTCGTCTTCGTCCAATCCACAGATCCTCCACGAAATCAAGCTCCATCGATCTCTCCTCCGAGATTCTGGGAAGGGGTGAGATCTGGTGATTGTAGATCCTTCGTCCAAGTGGTTACTGAGATGGATCGACGCCCGCCTCGCCGCTCTCCCCCTCGCAGGGCGATGCGTGGTGGATTTCATCGTCCACCATACAACCCTCGGTTCAGTTCGGCCGAGGAGAGGCGTGAAGATGAGAGAAGATGGGAAGAGGAGAGGCGCCGGAAGCGGACAGGGAGAAGGGAAGAGGAAGATAGAAGGTATGAGGCGGAGCAGAGGCGCAGATCTGAGGAGCGCCGCCGCAGTGAAGAACGAAGATCGGAGGAGGAATATCGTCGTGCGGAGACTATCCGCATCACGGAGAAGACAGCAAGGGAGCGAGCCTTGGCAGAGCGCCAAAGGAAGGAAGACATGGCGGCGACGAGCAACCGTGATCGATGGGCTCATCGTCAAGAGATGACTGGTGCGCGAGTGGACTCGTCCGTGAACTCCTTCGCTACAGCACCCTCATCAGCTCCGTGAATCAAAATACGAGTGGTGAGTTCGGTTAACCCTGCTAGAAATTCCGATCCGCTTGAGTCAAATGCGGTTAGATCAGCCAATACGGCTTCCATTGTTCCGTTAGCCAGCACGGCTCCGATGGGGTCCCGTGTACCGCCGTTGGCTGCTTGTTGCTAGTAGAGAGGCCCCTTGAGCTCTTTACCTTTCCGGAATGCTAGGAATGAGGACGTCTCTGGGATGTTTGAACTGTGGGAAGAATCATCATATTAGTATTTGTCGGAGAGGGATCCTTGGGAATATCGTGCACCATACTATGGAAGTCCCGACTTTGGTCAAGGTTTTTACATGATTCCTGCAGTAGAAGCTGAAGTGCGGTCATTAGAACTTCTGAATTATGCACAGATAGCTGTTGTGCGAGGTGATGTTACTTTTAGAGATATGGAGCATGAATTCCAGGTCTGGTCAGATACGATGGGGTACAAATGGCGTTTCTATGTTAAAGTGGCTGCTGAGAATCAGTTTGTGACTAGATTCCCTAATGCCAAATGTATTGAAGAGCTCTCACACTTTGGGAAATTCTTTATGAAGACAGTACCTGATGCTATTATCAAAATTGAAAAATGGGCGGGTGACATTGAACCTTTTGCTGTCATGGAGGAAACTTGGTTCAGAGTGAAGGGAATTCCTATGAGATACCGAAATAAATCTACAGTGTACTATGTTGCAAGTATGGCTGGTGTACCCTTGGCTCTTGATATGAATTTTCTGAGAAATTTTGCTTATGTAAGGGTAAAGATTGGGTGTCAGGACCCTGCTTTGGTCCCTAGCTCAAGAATTGGCACCATCAAAAAAGGGTTCTATGAGTTTCAATTCACCAGGGAAGTGATTGATCCTTCCTCTACACCTGCTAATTATTATGCTGCGTAGTTGTGGAAAATGCCGATGGTGGTACACAGCGAGAGCTCACCAAAAAGGCGAGAGGACCTGGAAGAGAGGAAGAGAGGAATGCTGCAGAGGACAATGGGAATGTGAATATAAATGCTACTCGGTGGAGGGAGCTCCCGGACAAATCAGCAGAGAGCTAGTAACACCGAGTCCGAGAAGGGGAAAAAAGTTGTAGTCGGTTCCTCAAGTATTTCTGATGAGTTGTCTGAATCCTTTGCTACAAAAGTTAACAGAGCAATGGGACTTACATCTGTTAGCGCTGAGGGTAATGCTACATCTTCCTCTGCTGATGGTAACAGAGAATCAAATTCATCTGCTATTCCACCACTCCAGGAGGTTCATAGGGATGTTGTTACTGCCCTTGCTCAGGAAATACCTGCAGATATGTCTGAGATACCTGTGCCAGAGAACAATGAATCCTTCAGAAAATTTCTTGGTACTCTGACCAAGAATGGTAGTGACAAGGTCTTTATGCACCAGAAGACATATCAAAATGTGATGGAACCAATCATTGAGGACCAAGAAATGCATGTGCCAGAGCAGCAAGATGGTGTGAATGATAATCTGGATATGGTGGATTATGGCAGCAGTGGAGAAGAAGATAGTGAACAAGGTGATGAAGAAGAAGGAGAGTTTGTACAGGGTGTCATCATGGGTTTAGCTGCTCCTTCCCTTGAGCATGAAAGAACTGCTGTGGTCATTCCTATGGATGGACCTCAACCTGAAAATGAACTGTTACAAGATGAAATGCGGGAAAGCCCGACACATGAGGAAAATCTGGCTATAAATACAAGGAGGCAAGATGGGAGAGATAGAACAAGGGTGCAGGAGGAACAACCTACCGGAGCCGGCTCAAGAATTGCAGGACATCCCACCACAAACGGAAGGACCGATGATGGGACAAGACAGACATAATCGGGCAGGGATCCATCCATGTACAAATCTTAACTCGGTAAACTCCTTTCGTTGTTTTAGATGATAATGATATTTGTGCTAGAGCTTTAGAAATGGGGGTTGCTCCTGGTTCCTTTGATCTGGAAAAAATTAATCATATCAAAGCTCTAGAAATAGCTAGACACAATCCGGTCGACAAAAAAAGTAAGAATGTAAATGTTCAAGAAACCGAAACTGCTTCGCTGGTGAACATACTTTGCTTCGGGATTTGGTGAGGAAGAGATGGATGATGAGGAAGGTTATACTCCTTTTATATCAAAGAAAAATAGAAAAAGAATGAAGTCAGCTTGTAAGATACGAGAGATCCCTGGAGAAGTATAGTCGGAGAAGGATGGAGTTGGGAGCACGGTCTGGTTTATGTGCTGCCCGAGGAGAAGGTCAACAATGATCACCCCGTGTGTGGCATTGTGGCTGGATCCGAGGATTAGGAGGAAAAATCCCAAATATTTATGATAGGTGCCAGCTTGAACTGTAGAGGAGTGGGGAAGAAAGGTATGAGCATTTTCCTGTCAGATTTTGTCAGAGATCAGCAGCTTGATTTCATTGGTTTACAGGAGACCATTAAGAAAAATTATAGCCCTTCCTTTTTTAGGAAAATTGATCCTGGGAATCAATTTTCCTGGAAATGGATTCCTTCTATTGGAAGGACTCGGAGGTATTCGGGTGGTTTCAGGAATTCCGGGTTTGATATTATTGATACTGTGATGGGAAGATTTTATATTTGTGTGACTCTACAAGATCCGAAGCTGCGAAGTTGTGGAAGTTGGTGTTGGTTTATGGTGCAGCACAAGATACTGACAAGGAAGATTTTTTAGTGGAGCTTGGGGAAGTATGCTGTAATCAAAATTTGCCTATGTTAATAGGGGGGGATTTCAATATTTTGAGATTTCCTTCTGACAAGAACAAGGCTATGAGAAAGAACAAATGGTCTGATTTGTTTAATGCTATTATCAATACATATGAGCTTAGGGAGATTGAGATGTCTGGTGGTCAATTTACTTGGTCAAATAATCAAGCTATTCCTACCCTGGAGAAATTAGACAGATTTCTGATGACTACTGATTGGGAAAAAATGTTTCCTCCGGTAACCTGTTCATAAAATCTCCGGAGAAGTATCCGATCATAATCCCATTATACTTGGATACTTTGGAAGACAGAGAACAGGGTAGTAGAAATTTTAAGTTTGAAAAAAGCTGGCTCAAAGAGGATGGTTTCTTGGAAAAGGTTGGTGAAATCGGAGACAATCTGTACATGCAAAAAATTCCCTGGAGGTTGTACAAATCAAACTGAAAAAAGTGAAACAATACCTCAAAGGTTGGGGAGTAAATATCAGAGGAAAAGATAAGAAGAGAAAGCAAGACTTGCACATGGAACTGGATATACTGGAAGATCTGGAAGAGAAAGGGTGTATTTCCGGTCTTCAGGCTTGCAGAAAATCCCAGATTCAGGTAGAGCTTTTGTCTCTTCTGGAAAAAGAAGAAGCTTTCTGGCAACAAAGATCTAGGGAGAAGTGGTTGTTGCAAGGTGATAATAATACTAGCTTTTTTCATAGAGTTGCTAATGGGAGGAAAAGAAAAAGAACTATGTTCTCCCTGAAAGATGGAGACAAAATTATTCAGGGGACTTACGCACTGATGGAACATGCTACTGATTTCTATAAGCAATTGTTTGGTCCCGTTATAGATTCCGTGTAAGATTGGATGACGATGATCCGGGATGAGAGTGAGAAGTTGAATGAAAATGACAGAAATATTCTGGATACTCCTTTTACTGAGGAAGAGATTTACCATGCAATAAGTCAGATGGAGAAGAACAAAGCAGCTGGTCCTGATGGTATTCCAATAGAATTCTACCAACATTGCTGGAGTGTGGTGAAGGATGATATGATGAGAATGTTCAATGATTTCCATAATCATCATATCAACCTGGAGAGAATTAATTATGGTATTATCACACTTATCCCAAAAAGTGATGATGCTGAAGTAATTCAGAAGTATAGACCTATATGTCTCACTGCAGTGTCTGTTTAAAATTTTCACAAAAACTATGACAATAAGGGTGGAACCTGTAATGAACAAGTTGATACATCCTTGCCAAAATGCTTTTATTAAGGGAAGATTCATTGCGGATGGAGTGATGCTTTTGCAAGAAGTTCCGAGAGAATCCAAAGCCGGGAAAAAACAAGGTGTGGTACTAAAAATAGACTTTGAAAAAGCTTATGATAAAGTCAACTGGAATTTCCTGATTGATTGTCATGAGACAAAAGGTTTTAGTAATAAGTGGATTGTTTGGATTAAAGAGGCAGTAACTAAAGGTACTCTTAGTGTTAAGATTAATGATAAAGTGGGCCCATACTTTGGCGAGTTACAAAGGTGTTAGACGAGGGGATCCTTTTGCTCCTTTCTCGTTTAACATGGCTGCCAACAGTTTATCAAAAATGATAATGTCTGCTCAGAATAATGGCTTGATCAGAGGGTTAGCTGATAATATAGTGGAGAATGGTGTAGCTATCCTTCAATATGCAGATGATACTATCTTGCTTTTGCAAGATGACATGGAGGGAGCAAGGAATTTAAAGTTGTTATTGTACATATTTGAGACAATGTCTGGACTGAAAATAAATTTTGAAAAAAGTGAGACAATGCTAGTAATGGAAGATACTGAGAAACTGGAGAATTATGTGGAATTGTTTAACTGCCAGAAAGGGGATTGGCCTTTTCATTACTTAGGTACTCCAGTTTGTGCCAGAAGATTATCTGTGGCAGAAATGCATTTCATGGGGGAGAAAATGAAGAAGAGTATGGGTGGATGGATGGGTGGATGGATGGGTGGAGCCATGTCTATTGGAGGTAGACTAATAAAAATTGATTCCTGCCTATCCAATAGTGCTGTCTATCAAATGTCCATGAGATTGTTGCACAAGACTACTATTGAAGAAATTAAGAAACCTATTAGGGCCTTCTTCTGGGCTGGTGATGCAAATAAAAGAAAATATCACTTTGTTAAGTGGAGATGGATATGTAAGCCCAAAAGTAAAGGAGGTCTGGGGGTTAAAGACTTGCACAAATTCAATATAAGCTTGATGTGTAAATGGTGGTGGAAGCTGGAGAATGAGGAGGGACCTTGGCAGAGTTTCATGAGAAAAAAATACCTGGGTGATGCAGGGATTCAGTGGGCTAGGCACAGAAACAGGGATTCTCCTTTATGGAAAGATATGTTGCATGTGAGAGATATTTATCTCTGTGGTAGAAGGATGGCAGTAGGAAATGGCTGTAGAACCAGTTTCTGGAAGGATGCTTGGTGTGGTCATACACCTCTGATGAACAAATTCCCTGAAATATATAATATCTGCAATGAGCAAGCAATCTCTGTGGCTGATGCTGCCCAGATGGGATGGAGGCTCTCCTTCAGGAGATGGTTGTCTGAAGATTTGCAGATACAGTGGTGTGGTCTGGTGAATATTCTGAATCAGAGGGGTTTATCTGACAATGTGGATAAACCAAAGTGGAAGTGGACAAAAAATAGGCAATTTACTGTAAAAAGTGTCTATAAGCATATTTGTGGAAGTGGAATGGATAGATCCTTCAAGCATCTATGGAAGAGCAAAATTCCATTGAAAATCAAGATCTGGCTCGGTTAATTTGGCATAATGCCATTGCCACTAAAGACAACTTGCTGAAGAGAAATTGGAAGGGTGACCCACTATGTCAATTCTGCTCCACACATGAATCTATACTACACCTGTTTTTCTCTTGTCCTGCAGCTCAATATATCTGGAGCCTGGTGGGGATGACTGTGGGTGCTCCCACTCGTCCTGGATCTTTTGCCCAATTTTTCTGGTGGATGCCACAGTATTCCAATGCGAGTCGCAACGTCCAGATTGCTGGCATTGCTGCTATCTGCTGGGCAATCTGGAAAACGCGTAACAGCTCATGCTTTGAGAGAAAACTCCTGAAAAATCCTGTTGACTTAATTTTTCTTGCAACCTCTTTCATGAAATACTCGGGCAGGTGCTCACTCGGATGCTGAGGCGGCGCAACTCCAGCAGGGAGCTGATGCTCTCATTGATCCGGCGCTGGGTAATGGCGGGGAAACAGAGACGACAATGCGGCGGGGATCAATCCACTCCTACGACTGGAACAAGGTGGTGAAGATATGGACACCGAGGATCGGACCGGCACGGATGTTGAAAACATGCAATCCTGATGGAAGCCCTTTCGCAAAAGTTGTTCTGATGATATGGTGGTTCAGGATGGAGATCTCCTTGCTACCTGGCTGATGCTTTTGTTCACCTCTGTGTGATGTTGCCTGTTTCTTTTCTTTTGGCCTGGAAGTTTGCTTTTGTGTCATGTTAGTCGAGTTGCCTATGACATACTTTGCCCTGTGTTGGTTGGTGTGACCTGTAAATATAAACAGGCTGAAACCTGACGCTGTATTTTCGTTATCCCATGATAATGAAAATTCGATCCCGGTGGGGGATTGCTTGGAAAAAAAAAAAAGTTGGTCATTAAACTTAGCCCTATTTTGGGCAAATTTTACACAAAAGAAAGCCATATATGGCTTTAAACTAAAAAAAAAGCAAACCCTAGCCAGGGTTTGCGAGCTCGCGGTGGCCGCCGGCAGTACTACCCCCAGTAGTACTCGTCATCGTCGGCGTCGATGACGACGACGCCGCCCGGCGGCGACGCGCTGTTCCGGCTCGACACGCCGGAGGGCACCGGGGACTCCGGCCGGGGGTCCCAGCTGCGCCCTTTCCCGGGCGGAGTGCGCGTTCGGCGGGCTCGCCGGCCTGCGCAGCCGTGCCCTCCGCGCGGACTCCTGTCGGAGCTGCTCCTCCGCTCGCGTGGCCGGGCGCTCCTCCTCCGCCGGGCGCGCGGCCCGGCGGCTCCTCCTCCCGGAGCGCCGCCCGACGCGTAGCGGCCTCCTCCCCGACGGCGCGCCGGCTGGAGGAAGGCCCACGCGTCCGCCCGGGCGTCCTCCTGGGCCTTCCCGGCCGCCTCCTCCAGCGCGGAGGTGCGCAGCGTCTCGGCGAGGAGCGGCCATTTGGCCAGCTCGTCGAGGTCCTGCTGCTCGCGGGACGCCGCGAGCGCCGCCTGCAGCTCCGGGTCGTTCTCCTCCTCCTGGGGCTGCGGCTGCGGCTGCGGCTGCGGCTGGGGCTGGGGCTGGGGCGCGGGCTCGCCGATGTAGAGGCCGCCGGGGCGGCGGCCAGCCCGCCTAGCAGCTGTGCCTGGCTGCGCGCGAGGCCGCGCCGTCGCGGATGTGAAGCACGTGCGCCGCCGCGCATCGTGCTCCACCTCGAACCACAAGTCCCAGTTGGGACTTGCGTCGCCGTCACGCGGGGTCTGCCGGAGGTCCGCCGGCAGCTGAGCGCGGCGCCTCCGGATCTCGGCGTAGCGGGCGCGGCCGGACGCCGGGATGGGCGGCACCGGAACCCGATCCGGGCTCGGGTGCCGGCCGTGGGGAGGTGCACGTCCCCACGGCATTGGGACGCCGGCGTCCCGGAACATCCGCGCCACCGCTACGGTGACGTAGATCCGGTCGCGTATGGGCGTCGCCGGCGGCCCCATGGCGAACGGCGCCGGCGCGACTGGCCGGCTGCTGCCGGCCTCGTGGTCGTTGGCGGATGGCGAGAACTCGCGCTTCGGGGCCATGGCGGCGCGGAAGCTTCGAGCTCGCGCGTGCGGCCGGAGTGGAAAGTGGGGACCGGATAGGGACGGTCCCCTTCCCCGATCCACATTTAATAGGGCCGGGGCACCGATAGGTGGGCCAGCCACGCGGACAGGCGGACACGCGAGGACGCCGCGTGCCATCCGCGGCCACGCAAACCCGGCCCGGATTGGGCCGGGTTTGCGTCGTTCCGGACGCCGCGGCCGTCCGCTTTTGCGGTGCGTCCCCGCGTTGGGCCGGGTTTTTGTCCGGATCGACCCATCCGGACGCGCGGGCGCGGGATGGGTCGCCCCGTTGGAGATGCCCTCAGTACCCTGGAGCTAGGAGGAGAAGGACAGATAGACGTGCTACTCCGGAGGCCATCGCGTGCGAGGTGCATCGATCAGCGGAGCGACAAAACAAACTCGCGTCGTATTGCTGTTTTGTCCCACATCGTAAGTCGAGTTTGCGAATCATGTGTGGGCGGACGGGCGTGCGGACGAACGGCTGTCATTTCACGAGCGGACGTACATGATTTCAAGACGTACCAAACTGAACAAACCCGGTTACGGTTTAGGTTTTAGAGTTTTAGGGCTTTAGGGTTAGGGTTAGGGTTTAGAATTAGGATTAGGTTTAGGAATTCTCAAGTCATTTTGCCACTCTTCCACCATATCTATGTTGGTTATGGAAAAGATCAAAGTGGAGGTGTCCCTGTAGAGCATCGTCGGAGCAAAGCATTTGGGATCACTGATGCCGTGAGAGTAGGCTTTTATCTTCTAGCATCGTTTCAGCTCTTGCTTGAACGTTTGCTCTCTTGTAATGGATTGTTGTAAAATTCTTTCTTAATTAATGAGCCGTGGCAAAAAAAAATTGCCTCTGTTAAAAAAAAAAACTATAGGTTAGAGTTTTTTTCCAATTTAGAAAATTTTAGACCAAAGGTTTAAAGCCCTCGTGAGGTCGGCCTAACTCAGCACGGGGGACAAAACCACTTGGCCCGAGGTCACCTTGCACCGCCGTGTCGAGGAAGAAAGGCCGCCAATGAAGGAGGTTGAAGATGCCCAAGCGCATGGGCTGCACCCGCATATGGACTGGCCACCATGTCGGCTGACGGAGCGGTCGCCCTTCGACCATTTGGGTCAGCAGCTGGACGGCACCGAGCCGATGAAGATACACTACTGATGATCCCAGTTTTGTCGCTGTGAATGATCCTGTATGCAACATCCATATTCCCCCGCTCGCCAGATCCAAACCAGAGGAAAGGTTGGCATCCCCCTCATTGACCAGCACCTCGATGACCATGAAGGAGAACTGCAATCGCTCAACCAAGATCTAGATCGCGGATGCACTTATTGAAGAGGGTCCCATCGGCTCCGCTCCTCCCACCCAACCTCCACCTCGGAGACCCGCCAGAGAGTTAGGCCAGCAGCTATCTAGCGCCGCGCATAAGCACCAGAATGGGAAATCCCCATGGCATAACGCCAATCGCCATGAAGGCAGACCCAGAGACAAGCCCTTGACCTAACTCTACACCTACACCTACACCTATGGTTATGCATAGGAAGAGGAAGCTGGCACCCAGTCCCCCATCCCCGAGAGGAGCCACGTGTGAGAAGTCGACTTTCAAGGAGGGCTTGGGAGAGATAAAGAAGGGGAAGGAAATGAGAGACACAAGATGTGGTGGGTTTGAAGAAGGTATTAGAGATTTAGAGCTATCTTTCCAGCCCCAGACATTGATAATTCCTTTGTTCATCTTGGCCACACTTTTATCCTGCCATCCAAAGATATATCGGCTGCTTATGCCTTCATTTATGACAAATTCAAATCCAAGCTCTCCACTTATAAGGCAAACCGACTCTCACATGCAGCCAGATTAACACTTATAAAATTAGTATTATTTTCCATTCCTATCTACTACATGTCCAATACTTTATTTTCAAAAAAATTCCTCGCGAAAATCACGGCAATTATCAGAAACTTTTGGTGGACACGTGTACAAGATGATCAGACGGCCATGAGCCTTTGCCTTCGGGCATGGGCTGATATTTGTATCGAGAAAAATATCGGTGGACTTGGTATTAGGAATTTGCAGGCAATCAATCAAGGTCTCATCCTTTCGATGGCATGGAGGTTGGCGAAGGAACCACATAGCCATAGCTCAAATAGTCAAGGCTAAATACCACCATAATACTTCCATTTGGAGAGCTAAAGCAAACAAGCCAAAATCAGCCTTCTGGTCTGCAATACTTAAGGTAAAACCACTCCTCATTTCTACGACTCTTTGTCAAATTGCTGATGGTAATAGTTCTATATGGAGCTTTCCATGGTATTTTGGTTGGGAAACTATCTATGACAATCTTATATTACAGCAACAACCTTTCATTATTACCCTGCTCAAGTTAAAGATCTTTGGCTTCCCGGACAAAAAACATGGAACTCAAATTTAATAAAACTCTCCACTACTGCAAATGAAATCCTTGAACTCCCATTATTAATACAAATGACCACGATACTTTGATTTGGAAACTAACGTCTAGAGGGCAATTCTCCTCAAAGAGTGCTTACAAGCACTGTTTAATAATCTTCATCTTCTCCAAGAGAAAGACCGAAAGTTGTTGCACCATAGATTATCTCTCTACTTCACCAGGTTTGGAATGACAAACAAATGGCACCAAGGGTTAAAACTTTTTCTTGGATATTACTTCGAAATGCGCTTCCTACGGGTGAGAGAGCAAGTAGGTACTCTAAACATATTAGGGAAAATTGCTCTACATGTTGTAATCTTGAGGGATAACTGCACTTACTGTTTTTATGCCCTTTTTCCAAAGCAGCTTGGTTCAATTATCCTTGGTTTATCAAAATTGAATTAATTGCAGAGCATCATCGTTCCGCACCAGATCTGATGCATGCTTTGCTAACCTCCCAGCATCCGCAAATAACCCTAACTACCCTCTACACTTTTTTATGGTGTCTTTGGAAAGCTCAGAACGACACTTTGTTTTGTAGAAAAGTGTGCAAGCCATCACAAGTTTCTGCTGCAGCAAATGCAACTATTGCAGGAACGGATATGGAGACTAAGGAAATGTCGACGCAGCAGGACAACGGCTTGCCACAAGAAAAGCAGCATCGATTTCAGGACGCGTCTCAAAACTAGGAGGCTACCAACGCTGAAGTGATGACCATCTTTTGTGATGCAGCCTGGAATGATCAAGTAGGAGCTGAGAGGAAACCTGCACGACTTGGAGTAACCATCAGCATACAGAGCAATCAACACGTAAAGAAAATTCATGTAGCTGCACTCTCGCCTCCAGCATCTTCTCCTCTCCAAGCAGAGACATATGGTCTTCTACTGGCAACAAAGGTGGCACGTATTCTCCAGGTCCAAGACCGTACCCTCACTACTACACAGATAGTTTGGTGTTATCTTCAGCGACAAGGGCGTCGTCAGTTTTTGCCGCTCCAGGGCATTGGGAGAACAGGCCTCTACTTGCAGAAATTCAAGCTTCTCGTTCATTTCACTCTAGCAGGATTACCAACATCAGGAGGTGTGACAATGTTAAAGCAGATCATCTTGCTTGTTTAGCTCATCGAGTTCAAAACAGACCCTTAGTGGTCCGTTGTTTAGGTTCAGTAGAAGGTTCGTGTCCTGCCAAGAACATTCTCTGTGTTTCTAGCGTGAGCCCCTTCAGGCTTACTTCTGTAAAATGCACTTGAGCTAAATAAATATATGACATGTTCAAAAAAAATAGTTTTTCGTCATCCAAAGATCAACCTGACAAATTTCTTGTAATTTTTCTATCATCCAAGGACCAACCTGACCAAATTCTCGAAAAAAAGTGACCAGTGTGCCACTACAATGGCGACCAACACCCTACACCTGAAATATTATTTGATCCTAAATGGAGAGCAGGCTCTAAAAGAAACTCATAGGGGCACTCATTAAGAAACTCTGAGGGGCTCACAACAGAACTTTGCAGAGAAATGTTTCTCATCCAAACAGTCCCATCCACACTACAAACCAACAGCAACGTTGTTCTTAACCTGAGTCAACTGGAGTCAGAGAACCAGAGATTGTAGGACTGACTCTAACCCGACGGCGTCGACATGCTGAACTACGTGCCTGAGCTGCGGCCGCCGTTTTGCCTAGCGTAGAACACCGGCTTGGGCGGGGCTTGTAGAGACACCGTGTCGCTACCCAGCATCATGATCACCGACGACATCACCGGCCTGCCTGCCGGGTCACCCTGCGCGCAGAGCAGCCCGATGTGGATGCACCGCAGTGCGTCGCTCCGGGAGAAAGTGTCTCCCATGCCCGGGTCTATCAGCTCGCATATCGATCCGGCCGTCCAGTGCTCCCACACCTGTATCATTGCGTTCCAAGCAATCAGTCAAAAGAACTGTACTGAAATGTGTGCTCCTAGATCTGCAAACAGTGACCAAGAATATATTTACAGCACTCACAAGAGTCAACAGATCTTCGGATTGCTGGGAGAGGTAGGAGTCGTTGTTCTTCTTTCCCGTCACGATCTCCAGAACCATGACGCCGAAGCTGAACACATCCGATTTGACGGAGTAGTTCCCGCGCAACGCGTACTCCGGTGCCATGTACCCACTGATGACAATAAGAAAAAGTTTTCCTTGGAGTTTGGTTGCTTATTATACTATGGGAAGATTTAAGTAAAGCATGCAATCTATGACTCACTATGTTCCGACGACACGGCTCGTGACGCCCTGCGTCTGGTCGCTCCCGAAGAGCTTCGCCAGACCAAAGTCTGAAATCTTGGGGTTCATGTTGGTGTCAAGCAAGACGTTGCTTGCCTTGAGGTCACGGTGGATTACTTTGAGCTGGGAGTCTTCGTGGAGGTACTGCAGGCCTCGTGCGATTCCGTTTATGATCTTGTACCTCTTTCCCCAGTCGAGTTGTTCTCGTTTCTCGGCATCTACACGTCGTTGATAAGTTCAGAAAGTCAGGGTGGTCAGTGTATGCAAAGGTAACAAACATTGCATAGAAAATGGAGGTCATCGTTGAGATAAATATGATTCAGTTAGTACCGAATAGAATCTGGTCAAGGCTCCGGTTGGGGACGAACTCGTAGACGAGCAGCCTCTCATCCTGCTCTAAGCAGACGCCAACCAGCCTGACGAGGTTCTTGTGCTGAAGCTTTGCGACCAAAGCAAGCTCATTCATCAGCTCCCCAATCCCTTGCGTCGAACTCTTGGAGAGCCTCTTCACCGCTATTTGATAGCCATCCGGTAGAGTTCCCTATGGAGATGAAACAGATGGCAGGCTTAAATATTTTTAGATAATCTCTCGCAAAAAAAACTATTCTTATGGCCATCAGTACCTTGTACACTGAACCAAACCCTCCTTCGCCTAGCTTGTTGCTTTCCGTAAAACCCCCAGTCGCGGCTCGCAGCGTAGAAATGTCGATGAGCATCGACTCTACAGTTTCAATGTTCTCCGGTTCAGCAGAGTTTATGGAATCTGTTGAAGCTTGTAATGTTAGTGCAACAGAATGAGGTTGCTCTTTCAACATGTGAATTCTGAGAACGTTGAAGGCAGGGGGGCATACGTGGCTGAATTGCTCCAACTTGGTTCCTCCTCATCTTCCTCCAGATACAGAGCCAAACAAGGAGGTTGATTACCAACAAAGCCGCGATAGTAGGGAGCACAATCACAAGGACCGTGCCAGTAACAATGAACTTCCTCTCTGTAAATTGACCAATGCAGCAAGACACATATCAGGTCAAATGTGTGCCCCAAAGCTAGTAACCATTATATTAGTGAGGGAGTAGCTAGCACCACGAATTTCACTCGAACTTAATCTCCCTTACGTGTTCTTACCATGAAGTATATCTAGGGAAATGATGAAAAAATATACTCCTCCGTCTAAGAATAGGTGTCTCAACTTTTGTAGATATGGATATATCTATAACTAAAGTGTGTTGTATGTAGACAAAACTAAGACCCCTATTTTTAGACGGAGACAGTATTGTTTTCTGCAGACTTCTAGATTGTTTTTTTACATACTGCAAGTCTAACACTGCGTGTGAACAAATTACAGGTCCTGGTCCACTTGAAAGACTAGGAAGACAGGATTCTGACCGTTCCATATGCCTTTAAAAAACTGGCAAAGTGACAAGAGCACTAGAAAAGCTCACGAAATGGATCGTCGTTGTCTCCCTCACCTTGATGGACGGAAGTTCGGCACATTGCATCTGGCGTACGTCAGATTTTTTATTTGTAGATCTAAGCCAAGTTGTCAGGGACAGGATGGGAGATGACACTTGCTAGCATTGCTTTCCTAGCTAGGGAATGGTTGCTAAACGACTGTCGACTAGAGCTAACTGTCGCTTTATACCAGAGTGACGTGAGTGAGCAAGTGTGCTAATAACAATCTTCCATGGAACCTTTACCGGTTTCATGACTTTGTTTAAAGACTCACCTCTTCCGGCGGCCGCCGCTGAATTTGAACCCGTGGGCACAACGGCCGGCGCAGGCGCTTCCGAGCTCGGTGGCGCAGCCAGCCGCACCATCACCGGACTATTGAGAAAGGGGTTAATCTCGTACCGGTAGCTGCACCTGACCCCAAGCGTCCTCCCTCCGATGCGGTCAGTGAACAGCCTTGGAAATTTCGCAACGATGTCGGCGAGGCAACCCCGGCACTGCGCTGGCGTCAGGTCCGGCGTGCACTGCGCCCAGCTGTACACCCTGGGGAACTCGCCGGCGCCGAGGTCGGCCTCCCCAGCCGCGTAACGCCGCGTGGAGTTGTACGCGGCGTAGTCGGCGGTGGCGTTCACCAGCGCGGCCACCTGGCGGTTGAAGCGAGCATGGTCCGACGTGACGTTCTGGTAGTTGATGCGGCTCGTCGTCGACGTGACGCTGTCGACGGAGGAGGAAAGGAAGCTGACGTTGGAGGAGTAGTAGAGGGCGCAGGGGTCGTAATAGATGGCGGCGTCCTTGTCGTAGGCGCACAGGTTCTGCGCCTCCTGGAACGCCATGGCGAGGCAGCTGGAGCAGGTCGTGGCGTTGGCGTCGCCGCGGCAGAGCGCGAGAGCCGAGACCTGATCCAGGGCGGAGCCGACGACGGCGGTGGCGAAGAGGTCAGGGGACGACGAGATGTTCTTTGGCAGCGCCGCGGCGAGGACGTCGAGGTTGGCCTGGTACGTGCTGTTGGCCGTGAAGTTGGCTGTCTTGCCGCACACTTGCCACGGGTACGCCGTGGCGCGCGGCAACAGCAGCACGACGGCGAGGGATACCAGGATGAAGCGGCGGTGAGTCCCAGCCATTGTTCGTCTTCGTTCGTAGGTGGGTGGTGGCAGGTGATCGGATTGGGTTAAAGTAACGGTAGGCTGGAGACCGAGAGGTGGACTTGACCAGTGACCGGCGGTCGTCCACACATTGCAATGCCAGTTGCTAATATGCCATACCTTGTCAAGTCCATAAGCCCCTAACCCGACGGCAACGATCCCCGAGGAAAACCTTGCGCGCTCATTGTCCTGACGCGGACAAGATGCGGTTCTCGACTATAATGATTGGTCAAAAGAAGCCACTTGCGTTGTTAACTTGTTATTGTTATTCTTCATTTCTAATGTTGCAGGGCAATGGTATGTTGGCTGTTTTTAGATTGTCTAGCCAACTCGCGACTGACGGGAAGCCTTTCATCGCTTGCTGCCACAAACAACCATGCTCGGCTGTTACCTCGCTCTCGCCGCCGCGGCGGTCATCATGCTGCTGCCGCTGGCCGCGGCACAGCCGACGCCATGGCGGGAATCGACATGCGCCAGCGGCACCTACGCAGCCAACAGCACCTACCAAGCGAACCTCGGCCTCCTCGCCGCGGCACTCCCCGCGAATGTCTCGGCCACGCCTGCTGGCTTCGCAACGGCCACCGTGGGCGTGGTGCCAGACCTGATCTCTGCGTTGGCGCTCTGCCGCGGCGACGCAAACGCCTCGACCTGCCACGCCTGCGTCGCGGCAGGGTTTCCCGGAGCGCAGCGCGAGTGCCCCAACAGCAAGGACGTGACCATCTACCAGGACGACTGCGTCCTCCGCTTCTCCGACCAGCGCTTCCTCGACTTTGTCGGCGTGAACTCGCCAGTTAGAGTGACAACCGTGGACCCGGAGAACCTCACGGTCTCAGCGGCCTGGTTTACCGCCGCCACCGTCGCGCTCATGAACGCGACCGTCGACCACGCCGTCACCGCGCGCGGCAACTCCACCAAGAAGTACTTCGCCACAGGCGAGGAGAACTTCGACGCGACGCACTACCCCATGATTTACGGGCTGGCTCAGTGCGTGCCAGAGATGACGGCGGCGCAGTGCCGGAGCTGCCTCAGTGGCTTCATCGGAGCCATGCCGTGGTGGTTGAAGGGGATGCCCAGGGGGAGAGTTCTTGGGATTTGGTGCAACCTGAGGTACAGCGTGAACCCATTCTACACAGGCAGCGCAATGGTGAAGGTTTCAGCGCCGCCGGCACCAGCACCGGCGACCGTGCCTTCAGTTGCTCCTGCAGAAGCAGGAACAGGTCGGGTTTGCTTCTCAGATTTCCTGTCTCGCGCATATTTCACATCATTTACAACTTGAATTCTGCGTTTAACGTATCCAATGATTCCAATCCAGGGAGGAAAGGGAGAGTTGCAGGGATCTCTGCAGGTGTCGCTTGTTTTGCAGTGATGATATTGATTCTTACAGTTTGTACTGTCATTCGCTTGAAGAGAAGAAAGGCCAACAAGCGTGATAATGGTGAGCAAGTGACTGATTACTCAAAGTCTTGGACATTGAAATTTGTAATTTATGGATATCTCTCTTTTCTGTACAACCAGCATTTAACAGAATGGCAAGAGGGAAGTGCACTATCTACGAATTTCCTACACTAAAAGAGGCAACTGGAAACTTCTCGGAGAAGAATAAGCTTGGAGAAGGTGGTTTTGGAACAGTATATAAGGTATAAATAAACAAGAATGCAGTTCAAACTTATCCACGGCAGCCTGTGTTCCTACTGACACAATAATCTTCTTCAGGGAAACCTCCCAGATGGGCAAGAAATAGCAGTGAAGAAACTTATAGATAGTACTGGACAGGGACTAGATCAGATACGCAATGAAATGCTGGTTCTGGCGCAGCTCCAGCACAAGAACCTTGTAAGGTTACAGGGATTTTGCCTGCATCAGAATGAGATGCTACTTGTCTATGAATACATCAAGAATGGGAGCCTCGACAACTTTCTTTTTGGTATCTCCCTGCTCCATTCACCTCTCCATGTCCTAAAAACTCATACTTTCTCTGAGTTACACTTTCTAATTCATGTTTCATAAGATGGTTATATTTTGAAATCTATATTAGGCGGTAGGTCTCATAGAAAAAACTTAAACCTATGATTGAGATAAAAATTATCCATCAGAGCATGCCAAGAATAGACACATTATGAAGTGACAATTCTTTTACCTGTGTACATTGTTTAATCCAGCCATAGTTTAGATAAGTACATATTGGTAGTGCGAGGAATTGTTGAAGTTTCTTTTATCTAGTTCATAAGATGGTCTGTTATTATCTCGCAGTAGATGCTAGCAGAAGAAATACACTAAATTGGGATCAAGAGTACAACATAATTCTCGGGATTGCAAAGGGAATAATGTATCTTCACGAGGACTCAAGCGTAAGGATCATCCACCGGGACCTGAAGGCTAACAACATTCTGCTCGACGATGCCATGGATCCCAAGATTGCAGACTTCGGTTTAGCTAGGCTGCAAGAAGGAGGCCATACTCAAACCAGGACAACTAGAGTTGTTGGGACATAGTAAGCTCATGCATACAAGAGGGTTTTATTTTAGTGGAGAAATCAAAATGTGTGGTTCTATGCCTAACTGGTAATCTTCTGCAGCGGGTATATGGCGCCAGAGTATGCTATACATGGAAATGTGTCTCCAAAGATTGATATTTTCAGTTTTGGTGTATTGGCGCTTGAAATTGTAACCAAGAGGAGGAACTGCGGCTCTGATGATTCCGACACGGACACGGTGAATCTCCTAAGTGATGTAAGTGGATCTGTATATCACAGCAACCATATTATCATGTCTGGAAGTAAATTATCAAGTAACAAAGTGATGGTGAACAGGTATGGACTTGCTGGACAAAAGGGACGATATCAGAAATGATTGATCAATCACTTGAAGGACGTTCCCGAATCCAGGCACTAAGATGTATCCACATTGGGTTGCTGTGTGTCCAATCAGACCCCGACGACAGGCCTGACATTCCATCCATCATTTTCATGTTGAACAGGGACGACATGGCGCTTCAGCCACCAGAACAACCTGCTTTCTTCTTCGGAGAAAACTCAAACTCAGCTTCTCCGCCATGCCAGCAAGGCGTCTACATGTACAACCGGTCGGAGGTGATCTTTGAAGACATATCGAAGAACGGGCTCACAATTACTTACCCATATCCTAGATAAGTTTTTTTTGTGTACTTTATATATCCCATATAAGTGGAAGACAAACAAGAGTGGTGCGGGAAAATCACAAGGGCTCAATTCTCAAAGACCAAGGATTTAACCACACATAAATCCAAAATGCAAAACGAAGTGGTATACTAGCCTCCAAAATGCAAATAGCCCAATGAGAGAACACACAAATGGAGCCAGGGAGGTACTAGCTTATGGCATATTCCTACAATAGCTTATGGAGTGCTAAAAGTCTCAGTAGATTGGAACTAAAACTTTAGCATTGAAAAAAAGGTACATTTGGTCAAAGGAACAGAACAAATGGAAATACAGAGAGCTAAACAAAATACCCAATCGAGGGAGATTTGATGCAGCAAACCATAGTGATAGTGGCATGTCTCCACTCCAGCAGCATCAGAGCCATCTACTTAAAATTGAAACCATTATAGCAACCTGCACATATGCAGAGTAGTATGTATGAGTCGTAAATCAAAATCGCCAACAATGTCTGAGGTAAATTCACGAACAATAGTTTTTTCTGAGAATCACCACCCGAACAGCACAATCAACGAGACGAATCGAAGGTGCACAAGGCACTCAACCAACAGAATAACTGCATGTACTGAGATTATGACCGAATAAAGCGTAGGGAGGGTACCATCGCCCATCGGCAGCGCGCGGGTCGCGCCCGCACCATTGCCATGGCCAGCACCAGCAGCGGGGCAAAGACCCCGCCCCGCCGCGCGCCAGAGCTCATCGGGAGATGCACTGTCGGCCGGCTAATGGATCAATTGAGCGGCAGCGGCGGCCATGGAGGCGTGATGGCGATGAGCTAATGCGGCCGTCTCAGTAAAAAAAGAAAAAGGTGGTTTCACCCGAGGAAAAAAACGAAACAGGAAAAAGTTGAATGCAACTCACAGTTTTGTGTTTTTTCATTTTATAGCCTCTAAATCTGAGATATTACACGTACGGTGCTGGTGTGTGCTATTAGTAAGTTTAAACTATTGGTAGCTGGTGGCTACTCTTTTAAGTTTTTTTTTTTTTACTTATCCTTTCACTCGCGTCGCTCAGACCTTAGCTGCGCTCGCCGCCTGCTCGCCTGCGCGTGCCGCGCGCCCCCTGCTCGTCACAAGCTAAATAACAATCTGTACAAAATCACATCCAAGTAAATGGATAAAAATTAACTACATTATTCAGTCACGGCGGGAAACCATAAACATTTACCACCGGCAAGAATTAACCATCAATCAGCCACCAATCGAAATAGGGAAAACAAGTATCTTGTTTAGGAGACAAATTGTCATATTGCTTGCAGCTCAATAAATGAGCGGACACCTAGTAGGGGACATGGTTATGTGATTGTGGAGTAAGACTAGCCATAGTGCTAGTATCTTAGCTAGTATCATGCATATTGGTCCAACAAAAATGCTGATGTGGCAGCTAATTAAGGAGGAGAGATGAGATTAGAGTAACATAGATGGATGCCGTATCATAGCGTATATTACGAGAAAAGTTAATGCCTAACAAATCTTGTACACAAATTTACATTGAGATTCTAAAAAATAATAAATATAACATAGCTATAGTACTCCATGAAAGTATCCACTATAGAAATAGTATCATACTCCCTCCGTTTCATTGCATAAGGCGTAATACTTCTTTCAAATTTTCGTCAAAGAACAAGGCGCAGGGTGTAGTTTAGGTTCTTTCTCCCCAAACTACCCATACCGGCTGTTTAACTTTACCTTGAAAAGCGGAAGAGAGCAGTTAAGGCTGCTCATAGCGGGGAGTAATTTAGACTAGTAACATATGCCATGTTACTAGTCTAGATTACTACCTTCATAGTGAGTAGTATTATATGTGGTGTCATGCATTATGTCATTTATTATGTTGTAGACTCATTTTGCCTTAGGGTGTGTGATGTTATGGTAACATAGCTAGTTACCATCTCACTCTATTTCTTCATTTATTCGCATGTCATGTCATCAAAATGTCTTAAGATGTGTGATGTTACTAGCTATGTTACTCCCACTATGAGTAGTCTAATTGCCGCGCTGGGCATTGGTGGCGCATGGCGCATACAGGTTGAGGAGCACTGAAGGAGTGAATGGAAAGCATGCGCACATGCAGCAGAGAAAGGAGGAAACGGTTCAGTATTAGAGAGAAAATAAAGCAAAAGATCACGCAATTTATTAGGGGTAAGTCTGGAAAGAATTTTGCTGTCAATCGACTTCTTAATAATCACGCCTGAAGATTTACGCCGTATGCTATGAAACGGAGGAAGTACACAAGTATCATATGCCCGATACTACTACATAGTAGTATATTTAGCACTATGACCAATCTAAGCATCTAGCTGTTCAGCTCCTTGGAAAGGTAACATTCTAGTATGGATCCATGAGCTCGGCGCGGCACCAATCATTGCTAGTGGATTTTAAGCGCCTACACTTGCAGTATTATCTACCGTCTGTGAAGGCGACGTCGCTGATGTTGGAAGACTCGCAAATGAACCGGTTGACTGCAGGGTGTTCGACATCCTGACGTTGAAGTAGGCCGGCTGCCTGGGCTCCGGCAGCGTCAATCCCTCGCTGCCGAGCATCATGACGACATCGGACATGTTTGGCCGGTCATCGGCGCTGTCCTGGACGCAGAGCAGCGCCACCTGGACGCACTTCATCACGTCGGTCAGTGGGTAGCCGGTCCCGATTACCAGGTCGATCATCTCGTCCCGATAAACAACTTTGCAGTGATTACCGGCCGCTTCTGTCTGTAGGTTTCAGCCTATTGTAGTGCAGTTTTCTTGTTGCAGGTAATTAAGTGAGCCTCATGGTACATTGTTGTATGTACTTACGTATCCTGTGAGATTGAAGAATTTGCCGCGCTGGTAGAGAAGCCTGGAGTCCTCTTCCCGCTTATGATCTCAAGAAGCAAGATGTCAAAGCTGTAAACGTCGGACTTGGTCGAGAAGAGACCCTCCGAAGCATACTCGGGAGCGATGTATCCACTGATGGGAAATGCACAAACAAATTCAGTCATCATAAGCTAGAGACCGAGTACATTTGAGCGTGCAGAGAAATTTGATCCACGGTAGTACTTACTGTGTGCCCATGACCTTGGTGGTGTTGGCCTCGGTGGTGTTGGAGCAGAATATCCGGGCCAAACCAAAGTCGGAGATCTTGGGGTTCATGTCGCGATCCAAGAGGATGTTGCTTGCCTTCAGGTCCCTATGCACTACTCGCAGGCGAGAGTGTCTGTGCATGTAGAGGAGCCCCTGTGCAATACCGTCGATTATAGAGAACCGCCGCTCCCAGTTCAGTATCGCCCCTCTCGTGCTGTCTGCAGATGAGCAACGGACAAAATTCAGAGAATCTTCTTCGATATGATGTTGCAGAGGAAAACGCGAGGCTCGATGGTGAATCGATGAATGGCGTGCGTACCGAAGATGAAGCAGTCGAGGCTCTTGTTGTGCATGTACTCGTATATGAGCATCTTCTCCTCGGCCTGTAGGCAGCATCCGAGGAGCCTGACCAGGTTGGTGTGCTGGAGCTTGGCGATCAGCTGGATCTCCGTCTTGAACTCCATTAGCCCCTGCACCGAGCAGGTGGAGAGCCTCTTGATTGCGACTTCAAGCCCACCGCTCAACTCCCCCTGGAAAAATAACAAAGTAGAACACACCACTTACATTTGATCCGTAATGCAGTATAAATCGGCACACACGTAACGGTTGGTTTGTGTACGAACTGTACCCTGTAAACGGTGCCAAAGCCACCCTGACCGAGCTTGTAGTCGTCAGAGAAGTTCCCGGTGGCATCTGCGATCTGGTCGAAATTGTAGAGCGAGAACTCGGAGTCGCTCTCTTCGATTGTCCATAGCTTGAGCACCTGCTCCATCTCCATGGACATGATCGGTATGCCCACCCTCCCCGAGATATTAATCACTGATAAATTGTACATTCTGTTAGTGACGAGATCGCGGTCGAAGAGCAAGGCAACGTTTACCATAAGAAACATGTTCTTTTTTTTCGAAAAAGGGCGTTTTATTACTTCAGAGTTTGACGTAATACACCCGGCCTCTGCATAGCTGGGATGCACACAACCGTACACGGATACAACCGAACATAAAAGGTTCAACTAAAATATAGTTCTCATACAAAGGTGAACAAATCAAGGTGGAGGAGCCGCTATCCTCAGACTATGCAGCCACCCATGTTGGATAATAAACTCTTTGGCCGAATTCTCCAATCGTGTAGACAGCTCCATAAAGAGGTCGCGGTCCTCCAATCGCTGAAGTGGCGACCATAAACGGAGCATAGCCGTAGATCGGTAGATTACCTGCATAAGAGAAGAATTCTTGTCATTAAAAACCTTGTCATTTCTACATAGCCAGAGCGACCATATAACGGCTAACGCTTTCACCCTGATAAGACTCCTAAACCTAACCTCTACCCATTTAGCCAGTTGCCGAAAATATTCGCAACACTACGGGGAGGGTATAAGGAAGATCCTATCTGAATGATTGACCATATAGCTTTGGCGAACCGACACTGGAAAAAAAGATGTTTAATTGTCTCGTCCTCTTGACAGAAAACACATCTCTTACAACCATGCCAGTTCCTCTTTGCAAGGTTATCTTTTGTGAGAATAACACCACGACGTAAGTACCAGGCAAAGACCTTCGTCTTTAGTGGTATCCTCAATTTCCAAATCTTTTTATTATTATAAACCGGTTGAATAGGTTGAATCAACGCTTCATACATGGACCTTACTGAGAATTTACCATTCTTGGTAAGTTCCCAACGGAATAGGTCTTTCCCTTGGACCAATTTGATCGAGGCTAATCTCTGTAGCAATTCATTCCAACTGGTTAAGCGGGGACCGACAACATTACGTCTGAAAGTCATAGATGGTGGAGAGGTTTCCATCACCCTTTGAAGGGTTACATCCTTATGACGTGCGATCCTATATAAAGCTGGATACTGTTCCCGGAGTGTAGTTAACCCCAACCACTTTTCCTCCCAGAAACGAATTTCCGAACCATCGCGAATGGAGAAAGACCCATGTGGAAAGAAGTGCTTCTTAGTAGCAATGATGCCAGCCCAAAAATATGAATCTCCGGGTTTCCAAGAAACCTGAGACAACGCTTTGGAGCCTACATACTTCCTCTTCAACAAGTTTTGCCATACTCCGTCCTCGGTTAAGAACCTAGCCAGCCATTTACCTAGCAGGGCCTGGTTCTTAAGCGCTAGATCATGGATACCAAGTCCACCTTGATCTTTGGGACGGCATACAACGCTCCATTTTGTCAACCGATACTTTTTCTTTTCACTATCTCCTTGCCAGAAAAATCTTGACCGGAGGTAATCCAGTCTATGAAGAATTCCTTTTGGCAATTGGAAGAAAGATATCATATATAGTACCATATTTGTGAGTACCGAATTTATGAGTACCAATCTTCCACCAAGAGATAGTAATTTTCCTTTCCAACTACTCAATCTTTTCTGCAACCTTTCCTCGACTAATTTCCATTCAGCTAGAGTAAGTCTCCGATAATGAATCGGAATACCTAGGTAGCTAATTGGAAAGGAGCCTAACCCGCAACCGAATAATTCGGCATATTGGTCGGCCACGATTTGGGCATCACCGAAACAAAACAGTTCACTCTTATGGAAGTTTATCTTTAGACCAGATAATTGCTCAAAAGCTGAGAGGATTAGTTTCAGATTTCTTGCCTTATCCAAATCATGATCCATAAATAGAATTGTATCATCGGCATACTGCAGAATAGATAGACCCCCATC
This sequence comes from Lolium rigidum, assembly GCF_022539505.1. Lineage (NCBI taxonomy): Eukaryota > Viridiplantae > Streptophyta > Magnoliopsida > Poales > Poaceae > Lolium > Lolium rigidum. The sequence goes on from NC_061514.1 coordinate 254,263,877, forward strand.
GACCAAGTGGGGTACCACTCCTACAATCTGGCCATCTACCTTAGCTCGCTCAATTAAAATAGCAAGCATATCCGCCACAATGTTAAATAACATTGGAGACAGCGGATCTCCCTGCCTTAACCCCTTACGTGTGCGGAAGTATTTGCCAACATCATCATTGACTTTGATGGCAACACTTCCGCCCGAGATGAAGTTATTAATTAGAGCTCGCCATTCCGGAGAAAAACCTTTCATCCGAAGTGTTTGTTGTAGGAAAGACCATTTGACTTTATCGTAAGCCTTTTCAAAGTCGATTTTAAGGATAACCCCATTCAACTTTTTGCGGTGCATCTCATGTATCGTCTCATGCAACGTCACGACACCATCCAAGATGTATCGACCTTGCATGAACGCGGTTTGAGTAGGACGCACCACTTGATCGGCTACAGAATTAAGTCTAATAGTAGCAGCCTTTGTGAAAATTTTGAAGTAAACATTGAGAAGACAAATCGGCCTGAACTGCTGGATACGATCCGCGTCGTTAACCTTTGGGAGGAGAATTATTTCCCCAAAGTTAATACGAAATAGATCAAGTTGTCCATCATGCAGTTCTATAAACAAATCTAGGAGATCCTTTTTTATAGTATCCCAGAACGTTTGATAGAACTCAGCTGGGAAGCCATCCGGTTCCGGTGCCTTGTTGTGTTCCATCTGGAAAACTGCTTTCCTAATCTCCTCCTCCGTATACGGAGCGGAAAGGATATCGTTCTCCTGAGGGGACACCTGAGGTATATCATCTACTCTGGATTCATCCAAGGAGATATGAGAATCCTCAGGGGCACCAAATAAACTTTTGTAGTAGGTTGTAATGTAAGACGATAATTGCTCCTGACCCTCGATCACGACATCATCTTGTATAAGGGAATAGATACGTTTCTTTCTGTGTCTGCTATTAGCAACACTATGAAAGTATCTCGTATTTGAATCCCCTTCCAACAAGAATTGAGCCTTTGACCGTTGGTACCACTTGAGTTCCTCCTCGCGTAATATTCCGGCTAACTTCGCATTGTATTGATTTTTAAGATCAAGTTCATGCGTCGTCAACCTTCTGTATCTAACGTTGTATATGATGCCCCCCATAGGGGGCTTCACAGCGATTTGAGCCTCGTAGCCGTTGGATCTTGTTTGGTGGTGGATCTCGGCCGTCGATTTCGTCCAGGGCAGCGAGGCCCTCCCACGGACCCATGTTTTATCCACGGGTCGTGTGAAGCCCGCCCGGCCCGGCCTTGGCGCGTCGTGCATCGGTTGCCAAGCCAAACCCTATCGATTTCGTCCAGGATCCATCAGCCGCCGCCTCTCCCGCTCCCGCAGCTGCAGCCGCCGCTCCCGCTCCCCGCCGTCGATCTCCTTGCCGCAGGTGGAGCTCCGGCGGCTGAGCCGGCTACAGCAGCGCCGCCGCCTCGACGTCGCGGTGGGTCACGCCGGCGCTAGGCAGTAGATGAGCGCGGATGCGAGATGAAGAAAGGCGCGTCGCGCGACAGCCTGGAGAGGAGGTCGCCGCCAGGTGTCAGCTCCATGACGAGGTGCCGCCGGCGATGCCCACGGCCGCCTGCATCTCCGCCCCTATGTGGCGGACTATCTGGAGGGACGAGTCGGCATGGACATCCTGGCCTACTTCACCGGCGAATACGGCCCCACGGCGCCCCGTCTTCTCTTGAAGGTCGCTGCCGATGCCAGAGGATTCGTGCTTGCCGGCATCCAGATATGCCCCAGACGGGCAGCGGCCTCTTCAATCTCACGGTTCTCTCTCTTTCTCTTCTTTGATCAAGCAACTGCCCATGTTTCTTCCAAACTTTGCCCTGGTTCTTCAACCATCTTGGTGAATTAGCTGTAACCTGAGTAACAAGTGCAAAAAAAATAATATTTAGCCTGTTTCTAAATAGATATCCTTTTCTCAAATTATTTCTCCTGTTTATACTTTGTTCAGTATTAATCAACATGTTCATAATATTTAGTATGGGTACAGTCAATTGCAGTACCATGAAGATCTCTCTTCTGAATTTGTTTGGGATATCTGTTGGGAACAAGAGCTTGCATTGGATTGTCCTATCAAAAGTTGGATGCATGATTTAACCACATTCCCTTCTACTGTGGTGTACTTGATTTGTTGATTGATTTATCTTGCAGGATCTTTCTCCTTTACTGGAGAAACACTCAACCTGATAAATCTTCTCAGTTTTGAAGTTAAAGTTAAGATCCATTGTCTTACTTCGAGTATTGAATTTTTTAATCGCTGCCTGTTCTCATTCTTTAAATATTGATTCCTTCTACCTGTTGTTGGTGTGAAATGATTCCGAAAGGTTAATCCACAGAGTTTGCGAATAAAACATTCATAGTTGATCAGAAGCTTTTACTGAAGGGACATCAGGAGGATGTGTCCTTCCAAGCATCGGATGGATCACTGCCGAGAAATGGAACAAGATTTCTTATTGGCAATCTAAATCTCACGATGAAGTCAATAATTTGAAGAGAGATGGTGCAGCTCTAAATACGGATTATTTTTGTGATGAGGAACAAGGTGATCTCTCTCTCTCTCTCTCGCTCTCGCTCTCGCTTGCGAACAGTCAAATTTGTTCCTTCATTTTGATGTTAGGATTTGTTCTATCCCTGCTTAGACTTGCTCATGTGTATGTCAAGTTCTTTATTGTTCTTATGTTCAAGTGGTCTCTGCATTATTTCTGAACACATATTTTTTGCAGCATGTATTTGGAATTCTCATGTTGCATCTGTCTAGCTTTGGTTCTTTTGTAGGATATACTCTAATCAGTACCGAGATACTTATTGATGATACTGACGGCGAATCTCTGGTTGGAGGAGAGCATATTTGCTGTGATGGTAGATGCCAATATATTTCCGAGTTGTAGATATAAATGACTCATCGAAGATGTTGTGTGAGAAGCAGATCACAAGTGCATCAAGCCGATAACGAGAGGAAAGAGAGTCGGGGATACATCTCTTAGGCCTTATATACGGTGCCTACAATGGAATAAAGAATTCCAGTAGCCTCTTTTTTCTCACATGATTTTTAATAGCTGGCCAATATCACATATCTTGGTTGGGAGCTAATGTCCAAATTCTCGTGTTAGTGCACTGAGGTTAATTTCCATGTACATTGTTATCTTAGTTTGTGAAAAAAGAACCACGAGTCTCTAAAATATTTATAGTCCAGTTCTTGGGCGATGTTTGCGCCAACTTGGCTCACAAGAGCCTAAAATGCAGTTATGTTCCATTTCTGTTTGAAGCGTTTGTAGTTGAACATTGGGACTGAAAAGTATGAAAGGCTACTCATTTGTAATCTGTTATGACCATTGCTTAGGCTCTTATCCCAATGAATTTAAATCATTCTTTATTAACCTGCTGATATTGTGTAAGCTGATATATAATCCTTTGTTCTTACTGTATTTGTTCAGCAAATATGTATTTATATCTGAATTTCCACTCTATTTTCTGGTCCAGTCCGAATCCCGTGAAGCTGTCTTTATTGTCGAATCGAGAGGGTCTGCTATCTTAAATGTGAGCCTTCTTATTCGGTTAATGAACTCTTTGTCGCATCTCATTTGTTTTTATGTAACATGTCATAACCTTTATTTTTTTAAATGAACCTTCTAATTATTTTGATAGATACATACGTATGGAAACACAGCTACAATTTCGGTTTTTTTTTAACTTGAGTCTCTGGTTGTATCTGCATCTGGTGTCACTGACGGAGGTTTGTCTGTTCAGAGCATCTATCTTATATACATGTTCTTCTGATTGCCGGAGAAGCCCACACCAATAAGTTGATTACCGATATGTTTGCATTATTACATCTATTGTGACCAACATGCGAAAGATGTAGCTGAACATCATTTGAACATATTCCATGGAATTAGGGACTAAATCTAACACTTTGTTTCAGGCCAAAGAGTAGAGTTCCATGTGGGTTAATATCGTGGTCAACAGCAAGGCATCTCACCACATACCGGTAGGCTATAGATTGTATAGGTCAAAAATTTCTGATGCATAAATAAATTTGGATTGAGAAACTGGTAATCCCATGTAAACCTACCATGGGATGATTCATGTATATATTTAGAAATTGCATACTAGAGCAAGGTTGCAAGGGGCGTATTTTGGCTCAACTTTCTTGCCAATACGGCTAGGGTAAATTCTACGGGGAGACATAGGAGGAAATGGGTGCTAGAAAATTGTGTCGTTCTCCATCAAATTAGAAAGATCACGAGTTATTTTCTTTAACTCAGAAATAAGAATTTTGAGTTAACTGATATAATCATCTGGGGCATGTAGATAAAATATGCCTTTTCTTACTCATTAAAGAGGAACATACCTTTTAGCAGAAGGCCAGCTCACATTTTTGACTTGAATGGTTGATTCGAAGACTGACTTTCCGTATAATTGACAGGATTTGTGATACCGGAGCACCGAATCTCCAGTGGATAGCGTGCCGGTTATCTGGCGTCTACCAAGGGCCGTTGGGGCGCCTCTTTGTCAAAGAAACGAAGTCCTCACAGTAGGGCACACCTACAAAAGCACCATGGCGCCATTCCTCTGTTTGTCTTCTGCTACGGGTGCGTCGCTTGGAAGACCACCATGTCGAAGCTGGGTCGTGGTGGTCACTCCGAGGGACATATGCAGCTTGGCCTTCAAGTCCAAAGTGTAAGATCTCCGCCTACAACAGCGCCACATCGACCTTTACCCCTTCTTCTACAGTCTATCCCGTCATCTTCTTTCTCTATCATTGTGGGGAGGAAAATGGTTCAGGTAGGAAGAGCTAATAATGGAAAATATAAATAAACAAAATAAAAAAACCCATCCATAATTGATAAATAAAACACGTATGGGCCGACCTAGCCAGCGTAGCTCGGTCCATTAGGTAAGAGAACCCAACATTATCATCGCTGGGCCGGCTCATGAAACTAGGCACTCAACTCTTTTCATAATCCCTTTTTTTAATATAGTTATAATAATAAGTTCTACTCCTACGCAGATCAAAAGAGAAGCAACTTGCATACTTCATTGGTCAAGAATGTCTCACGCAAGTCTCATCCTTGGAAAGTCCTTGCATGTATTGGCCAGATTTGGGAGAATAGAGACCAGCAAACACGACGAAGTGAGGTGATCTTTTACGGTGAAGCTGCAATGATATCACTTTTACTTCCCTTTTGACTCGCCTTATATTTTTATCCTCTATGCAAGTTATTTTTAGCTTCTAATATTTTCAGGAAGCAAGCTGTTATTTTTAGCTTCCTTATTCAGCACCATTTCCAGACTTCCAAGTTAAACATTACTTCTGCCATTACTACTATTACCACGGACAAACTGATTTCTGAATCTTTGCTTTTCTTTAATCTGATACATTTTACCATATAAACTGTTATCAATCATTGAGCATCACAAGTAGTGATTTAATGGTGTTTCTATCTTTCTAAACCACATATTACTTAAATACCCTATTATCTACTATAAACAAGGAATTTTTTATATAACCAACATCGATTAAAAGAATTAAACTACCATTATATGCTCTTTTTTCATATGAATCTTGGCAGTTTTCTTCTACCGAAAAAACATTTATACTTTGTTTCTATGCTAGAAAAATACAATGAAGGGATCCACACCAGCTAACTGCATAGACCAGACTGAAAGAAGGTTCGAGTTAACACTACCATGTAAGTATCTCAAGTAGCCTCAATCAAGTAGCTTACACATTGGTGTTGCAGCATACTAGCTTCAGTCTATTTTCTTTTTTCCCCAGAAAATGACAAGTTTCTATCTATATCACCAGATCAATCTAGCTTCACAAACAGAAGATAAGAGAATAGAAGCAGACCGAACATACATCTTCTGTGCATTTAATCCACTAGGTTCAGTCGCCAAAAGTAACATATAGTACCCCTACCTATATATCCTGCTATCAGTGTGTTGTAAAATAAGTAATATAATAATTTTTTCTAGGTTTTCATGGGTGGTGTTCATGTGTTCCTGTGCCCATTGGGTCTTCAGACCTCCTCCAGCACACATGTAAGAATGCACTCATATTTACAGGTACAAAATTATGCCATGACACCAAGCCTCTAGAAACGAAAATATAGTAGCTGCCGAATTCACCATCGTTGGCCCCTGGGATTTGGGATTTCTGCTTGCAGGAAACGATGAATTCAGGTTGTTGTTATGTCTATGGTTTACCATTTTCTTTCCCTATTCTCTTTCATTCATGTTGTATATGGCTTAATCAATTAGTCTGATCAATGCTACCTTTTATATATTTTCCTCTTTCAATTGTACTCGTTTCCTATGGTTGCAACCATCTTGCTCACTGTCGGTGTACTATTGTCAGATCTGTGCACACAAATTCAGATTTAATGATCTACCTAGAAAAAGAACACATCCACTCAAGTGAAAAAAATCGTTATACTTATTCTCATTCTTAGCAGAGAAAAATGATGTCTGGCGGAGCTAGCTCATTGTTACAGCCCGGGCAAAGTGTAAGTAAAATTAGCTTCCTCAGTGCTTGTCCCATAAGAAATCTTGCTTAGTGCCTCACTTAGCAGTAGTATTTAAGGAGAAATCTGCCCGGGCATGCCGGGCCTTGGCTCTGCCCATGATCCAAACCACTCCGAATTATTTGTGGCAGAAGAAACTTATGAGAACCCCAGGGCAAAGCACTGATATTCAAGAACAAGACTGATATACGCTTGATTAATTGACGGTGAGCTTACATTTGCTGGATATGGGAGCATGCACTCCATCAGGACGAAAGGCGCCGACGTCTCTTCCAGCAGCCTCCAACATCAGTGGTCGCGCCTCGTCGATTCTTCAGTCAATCGCCGCCTGGTCGTGATTCAGCAGGTACCAGTTGATACATCGTGGAAGAGAGGAAAAGAGGAGGATATGCCTCCTTGCCAGCGCCAGACACGTATACAGACACCTATACCACGTGCCCTGCATCTACGGAGCAAACAAAAAGCTCATCAACGATTCCCTAGAAAAAGCCAAGTAACAAGCCAATAATTAAATAATGAGAGAAGTCCGTATTACCCCTAAACTTGCTTCAAAGTTTACCTTAGGCCATCTCCAACCAAGTGGTCGCGCGACCATTAGCGTCGCTTCGCGGACATATTTCGACCGTGCATCCGTTTGCGTCTGGTGAGTTCCCAGCGGAGCGACCTATTTTTTCCAATAATATTTTTTATTCACCAAGTAAAAAGCATAATGTACTACAAACTAAAGGAGAAACAAGCTCTAGGCTACTTGCTTTCCGACGATTCGACCCATCATTGCGTCCCTTACTCCTTTGCTTCTCCGTCGCCCGCCGTGTGGCCGCTATAGCTCGGTGAGCCGCCGCGTCCTGTAGCAGGCGCTGCTGCAGCGCCTCGTTCGCGGCATCCTCAGCCTTCTTGAGCGTCTTGAAGGAGTCGACTAACGCCCTCTGCTCCGCCGCCCTCTCCTCTAGGGTAGGACTATTAGGGTCATCAGAGGACCAATCGATGTCGGAGGAGTAGTCCTCCGCGGCGGCCGTCTCCGTGCAGCGTTCCATCTCGGCGTCGAACGCCGCGTGGGCCGCCCGCTCCTCCTCTTCTTCCCGCTCGGCATCAGCCATGAACTTCGCGTCCATGGCGCGTCGAGGACATTGTATGTGCTTTCGTCGTCCTCCAACTCCTCATCGGAGCTCTTAACTGGGGGAGGTGGAGGTGCAGTAGCCTGGCCACGCCCGGCGCTGCTCATGGCAAAGGCTGAGTGATGTGTGGAGGCGGCGCTATGGTGGAGGTTGTGCGGCGGCTAGGGTTTTGTGTGGTAGGAGATGAGATGCGTGCGCCCCTTTATATACACCGGAGGCAGGCGGGGAGCGCAGCACGCGTGGCATTGTCATTACTTCGTTGGCAGAGGTGGACGATGGCCGCTCGGCAGGCGAGGCATCGCCATTAACGTGGCGCAGACTGCCGAAGCGATGCTTCGGTGCCAGTCACTCGCGCGCCTGAGAAGACTTATCGAGCCTAGGTCACTGCTAGGTGGGCTCGACAAAAAGTCCGATAGACGTGAGCAGACACTCGGTGCGTCCGTGCAGCGACCGCGGAGACACATCCGAGCATATTTAGGCCAGGTTTGCGTCCTCTGGATAGGCCATTCACTATGCATCGGGCCACTGAGCCTGATCCTAGACTCATTTTTGACCGCGCGGACACAAACGATTACTCAGCGTCCATTTGCGTCGTTCGGTAGAAGATTTCCTTATAACCCTCAATTGAATTGGATCAAGTTTCACCCCTAATCTAGAAAAACCGAGTACAGCCTTCAACCGGGTTTTACCCGGATTTAATTACCATGGCAGCCTTTTATGTCCTGAATGCTAACTCAACCATATATGTGTAACATGTGTATAAGTACAACTCCTCTTACCTTCGCCACCGAGACTCATCAAACAGACGGGCACAACACCACCATGTTGGTCGAGGCTGGCACCGTGCTCGGAATTCATATCACACGCATGGGAAAACATTCGTGGGCTAGCCCGTCCAACATGAGACCCATCGGCCAACATAGCAATTGAAAAAGCCGAATATAGATAAGGCTGAGACAACTTATTTTTTGCTTCCGTATATGCATCTGTTAGAGCTTACACTTACATTGTACAATTAAATAGCCTACTAGAACGAGAAGCTTATTGCTCGGGTTGCTAGCGACACCCTCAAGCACGTATCACACCAGGATTCTGCATATGTAGAAGATGATTTTGTTGTTCCTTTCTTACTTTTATTGCTCTTTACATAGCGATCGCGTGTTTGCTACTATAATATGTGTTTCTTACTATGCCTGTAATTTTATGTGCTTTATCCTAGCTTCATCCTATTGACTTTGTTTTGTGAAACATTAGAACCACATTATCAAATTTTCACATAATTTTATTGTCGTTATACAAATTGTTTATCGGCACAAGTTCCATGATCGTGCACCAATGCACAACCTTACCGTCAGTCCCTTCCATCTCTGATTCTTCAGTTTCTCTTCTTCTATCAGCAACCAACACCAGAAGCAGCGAGACCAGCAGCGAAAACAAATAGTTGAGTATCAGGAGATCCAAAGATGTTCCAACTTACATCATAAGAATTTTTTATTGTTTTCAATAACTAAGAGTATGAGATTCATGATTTCTATCTTAATTGCTTCCAGTGGAATCTAAGAAATGTGTTCTCATATTAGCTGCTATTTTTATCGCTGTTATACGAAATAAATATTGGCATGATCTTCACGGGGTCGTGCGCCAAGGCGCACATCTAAATCTAGTTCCGCAATTGCCTCTAGATCATCAATTGACGTCGAGAGACTGAGTTTCTCTTGTTTGAGCTGACCAGCCATATGCCGTGCCCAACCGCCAAGGTATTTTCGCACAGCCCTAAGCTTGCTATTCCACCTTTGGATTGGGGAGCCCGCGACATAGTGCTGGTCCCATACATTTTTAACCATATCCGAGAATCCTTCTCTATGTAGCCATCCTAGTTCAAATTTGAACGGACGTTTACGCGAGGGAGAAGGAGTCCCAGTAGTTAAAAGTATGGGAGCATGGTCCGACAACGACTCGATGCGAGGAAGAGCACGTACCGAGACTAGAGGGAACTTTGATTCCCAGTCCGAGCCCATTAGTACTCTATCTAGCTTCTCATATGTCGGATCGGGAAGACTACTAGCCCAGGTGTATTGCCTCCCGGTCATTGATACTTCTTTCAGGTCCAAACTGTCTATGACAGCATTGAAGAGAAAAGACCAATGACTGTCGACCCTGCCTTTACTCTTCTCGTGTGGATATCTCAGCAAATTAAAATCCCCGCCTATGATAATAGGGTGTGGATTATCCTTTGCTAGATTAACCATCTCACGCAGAAAGGCTGGTTTGAGGGCATCCTGGGCCGCCCCATAGACAGACACTAAACTCCAAATGAAATTATCAGATTTATTTCGAATGTGAAGCTTTATATGAAAGTCACCACCAGAATTATCCAATATTTCCATTGTCAAAGTTCGGACGCCTACGAGTAAACCCCCGGACCGACCTCTAGGGGGTCGCGACACCCAAGCAAAATCTTCGCCACCAGAAAGGCGGTTTAGAAAGCTTGTGGAAAAATGGCGCTTCCCAGTCTCAGAGATCGCAACAAAATCTAAAGCATGATCCCGAATGGATTCAGAAATGTGTAAGTGTTTAGCCAAGTCACTCAGACCTCTGCTATTCTTAAACATACCATTCATTTGGAAACATGAGAAGATTTGGACATTCTTGCCTTTTTGTTAGGCCAAGCACTTTTCTTCAAAGAGGAAGTTCTAGACTTGCGATATTTTGCCCTAAGTTCATCGCATGAACTAAGCATCGCGTTGTCTAGACCAACCTCCGATACCTCCCCTAAAATGTGTGAGAGAAGCTGGCCATCCGAAATGGCGTACGCTTCATCATCATCATCACTTATGTGGAAGGTATCCGACTTACTCTTCAACACAGGAGTATAATTTAATCTATCAACCTCCATGTGTTTCAGGGCTTTAGTCGAACAGAAACTAAATCAAGAGAAGAACCCAAAGACACGCCTAGATTATTTAACTTGGAAGAAATTTGAGGCGTTGAAAAAGAAAGAAAGGATTTATCACATGGTGAAGTACCTGCGGGGTCGAGGTTTGATGCCGCTTTGCGCCTCATCGCCTTGGACATAGTGTCTTCATCCGTGGTCTCGGCGCCGTCTGCTGCCACTCCATGCCGCGTGCTCCTACGCGATGGAGTGACAGACCGAGCGCAACGAGAGCCCGCCACCTTGGGGGGTGGAGTAGATGGTGCAGGCCCCCCCTTGGTGACGGGCGAAGGAAGTGTCGACGCCGCCTCGAGTCGTCGGAGCGCTTGGAGACGGCATGGCGCATCCTTGGCCGCCAACGGCCGGCTGCTGCTGATGCAGTTGGGCAGCCGCGGCGGGCGTCCCATGCCCGTCACGTCGAACGCCGATGCCGCCCGCAGCCGCCAAAGCAGTGCCAGACCGCCTCTCCACCGCGGCAGACTCGGAGGCCGGTAGCTGCCTCTCCGTCGCCACGGGAGCAGCAGCGGCGGCGTGACGGCCAACGGCAGTAGTCGCGAGCGCCCATGCGCGCTGGTCGCAGGCAACGGCCTCGGCGACCGGAGGCGCAGCGGCGTCCAGAGCGCGGTCACACCCTCCTGGTGCTCCGCAGCCGGAGAAGCCGGAAGAAGGAGAGGCGGGGTCGTCAGAGACCCTCCGCCCATCCTCCAAGGTGCCACCGGCTATGTCCCGTAGCGAGGGCAACACGGGCGTCGAAGGGGCGCGTCGAGATGCCCCCGAAGACGACCTCGCCAGCGTGTGTATCCTCCCTCTAGCAGGTAGCACCGGCCTCCCTGGAGGTCTGCTCGAGGAGGAAACAACAGGAGTGGCAGCCACAAACTCCACCGAAGGAGCGGAGCGCCTCTCAAGCTCAGGACTCACCTCACGAAGTCTGGCCACAATCTCCTTAGCCACCGAGGTTTGCGGGTTATTATTGAACGGAGTCACTGCCATGACAGCACTAGCCACTCGCGACACCCCAGAACTCGCCCCAACAGCCCCACCAGAACCACCACTCTGCCCCTGAGAAGTAGCCGCAGGTAAAGGATCAGTCCGGCCCTCAGTGGTATCCATAGCATCATCATCATCTGCCTCATGAGCCCCACCTTCATCATTTCCATCGTTCCTCTTCTCCCAGAGGAAAGGAATAAAGTCCGGATCAGGAACAAAATCAGCTGACTCTCTGCGAAAATGGAATTCAAAAGACCTCATCTTCACCACAGCATCGGATATGGCATATGAGCCCGGCTCAGAAACAGTCCTATCCAAGACCGAAGAATTAAGCATAGCCACCAGCACACGGACTAAACCTCTGCGACGTAAACTGAGAAGATCAACATCCAAAGTTTTCCCCAACAGCGATCCGACTGCCCAAAGACCCAAGAAGTGCCTCAGAGTGTGAGGAACTCCCTCCACATGCAGCCAAACTTGCTCCAACTCTGCCTTATGTGGAACCTCAGACGACTGCCACGCGGAGATGCTGAGAGAGGAGGTCGACTCAGGAACTCCCACCTGAATGCCATCCATTCTGTTGAGATCATCAAAAGAAGGCACACTAACCAGGAATTCATTCTCTCCAAAAGCAACAGCCTCCCACTTCCACCCCGGGGAATCAGAACATCTCCTCGCTACCTGTCTAGCCACCGACTCTGCAGGCACGGCATCACCAGAAACCACCACACGGGCCACAGGAGAGTTGGTAGGCGTCAACTCGTCACGAACAACCGCGTCAGGCAACGCCGTGAAGAAAGTCTCGGCCAACCCAGAACCGGCAATATAAGCAGTAGGTCTCGGAGCCTTAAGAACAGGGCAACGCACCGTGGAATGAGCTATCTTATCACAAATATAACAGTAGTGCTTAACTTTACAATCCTTGGTCATATGAGAGTGGTCCGCGCATTTCCAACACCATGCCTTTTTAACCTTAACATGCGGCTGCGACTTGTCCACCAAAGGGATCACCGAAGAAGCAGGAATGTCTGGCGTTCCCACCGGCATACTCTGAACTGGGGCAAGAGGGATCGGAACTGGCTGCTGCGTGAAATGTTGTTGCTGCAAATTGGTCGAAGACGAACCCATACTCTGGAACTGAGGCTGATAACCACCATGATCAGAAGAAACAAACGGCTGCTGTCCCTGAACAAAAAGATTGGCAACCTGCTGCGACTGCATAGCAAGGTTAGGGGGACCTTGACCATGAGCACCCGGCTGAACAACCTTCTTTTTCTTGTTCATCTTTGGCTTAGGAGCAGACCCTGGCGCGAACACCCCCGGCTGCGGCTGCGGCATGGCTGGTGCAGAAAGATGAGGAACAGGCTGCTGCAACCCCACCACCGGGTAATATTGCTCCTGGGCAGAGACCCCCTGGTTCAGCGGCTGAGGCGTGAGCGATGGAGGAGCGCTGTACTGCTGCTGCTGAGGTTGGGGAGCCGGAGGACGCAGCTGCTGCGGAAGGAAGGCCGGCCTCGGGCCCTGCGGCGCCACGTAACCCGTCGGAGGGGGCGCAGCGTAACCCGGCGGAGGGGGCTGCGGGCGAAACAGCGGCTGTTGGGGACGCGCTGCCGCAGCAGGATAGCCAAGACGGGCAGCCGGTGGCACCATCCCCGGCCTTCCTCCTCCCGGCGGCTGGAACGGCGCCCTAGGGGGCGGGCGCGACCCAGACATGGTGATAGGGCGCCTGGCCACGACCTCAGCGAAGGAGGGGCGGCCCGGGTGCCCCCAACCGCGACAGAGGAGAGCCGCGGCGACGGGAGGCAGAGGTGGTCTTGGCGGCGAACCAGACGATGACGATCGCGAAGAAGACGCAGCTGAAGAATCTGGGATGGCCGGGAGAGACGCTTCCGGAGAAGGGGGCGACGGCGACGTAGACCCCTGCTCACTTCCAGGATCAACCCGCGACAAGGACGACGAGGGCTGCGGTAAGGCAGCGGCGGAGAAGCAGGGTCGTGACGGGGAGGCGGCGGAGACGAACGAAGAAGGTGGATGCGCGTTGATTGCGTGCAGACGATGGTCCACCCAGAGAAACCTCAGCGTTTCTCCCAGGCCGGCCCACGAGAAAGCGCCATGCAACCGGGCCCCACCCCATCGTAACCGTTCCCGAGATCCCGCCTCCGCCGAAGTTTGAACCGAAGAGCTCGCCGGCGAGCCACCATCTTCCCCCGGCGACCAGCCAGCCTTGAGAAGAAAATGGCCGAAGACCGGCAGAGGAGTAATCCATCTCGGAGGACACGGACCGCGCCAGGATCCAGCTCGTGGACGCCGCCGAACGGGGAAAGTAGGCGCCACAGCGATAGTCTTCTTTTCCGCCGTCGGAGCCCCGGCGATAACCCGAGGGGAAGAAGCAACGGCGTCGTTGGAACTCTTCACAGACCTCGCCTCATCGTCCCTACACACAACGGAAGAAAACTCGTCAACCATACCTGCGCTGGGAGAGACGGGTTTCTCCCAAAACCTCGACGCCGGCGTTGGGTAACCCATCTCCGTCCAGAACTCCTGCACCAACTCCTCACATGCATAAAACGCCATCGCCGACGTGAAGAAACATGTTCTATGTTCTAGTAACTAGGAACCTCTTCTTCTTCGTGTTCTGATCCAAAGAAAATACGCCAAGAAGCTGCAGAGGAACACGGTTACGGGGACTGCTATCGCTATGATCCAAAGCGTCCTGCTGCTGCCTGCACGGTGTACGTAGAAAACAAACGGGTACTGTCAGATAAAACTTCCACGTTGAATAAGAACAATACCCTCGGGAGTGGTGTTTCGGAACATGGTGCATATGCTCCCACTATTTTGAAATGTATCTTACACGGATTTGAACTTCAGAAAAATTGAAACGAAAAATTTGTACGTACATCTTCACGTGCTACACGCTCACAAAGTCATTTCTTAACAAATCAACTTATTATGTGATGTGTGTAAAAAAGACAAATTTCAGTGCAAAAAATAATGCTTTTCACAAGATAAATTTTCTCTTTTTTACATAGACCACAGAAAATGTTGGTTTTTTGTGAAACTTGAGGAACGCACATATATTATGAAAATATACATGTAAAATTTTTTGTCAAATTTTTTCGACACTTCGAAATATGAATTTTTTTGGTAGAGGGAGCATACGCACCCGGGAGCCAAATTGAATTTCCGCAATACTCTCTCTCATCTATAAGAAATATTGTGGTTTTAATTTAAACAGCACCGTGGGCAAATACAAGGGCATCGTCTTTTAGTGGGCGTAAAGGGTTTCATAGAAAAAATATTATTCCGTGGATATCACATTATTTCCTATTACTATATGATAAGAAAAAAGAAATTCTTTACACATATCACAAATGTTATGGTAGACACATTGTCCATCTTAAGTTTTTGGGATAGATTACTATGTTATATCTCTCCAAACACCCATGTGTTATGTTAAGTGACAAGATATGACTGGATAGAACTAGGTTTGTTACATGATGTAAGATCAGTGCGCGAGGTTACTCACATACTTTAAGAAAACCGAACAACTGAATGGAAAATGTCTTTCCTTAATAGTTAGGCAACATAAGTTGTGAGATATACCTTGGTCTGATGTTTCTTCCTCTTATGTTAGTTAGTTCACCTAAATGTGCTGCATTTTTTAAAATATTGTCTTCACCTTGAAACTTTGACGATTATTTATTATATTAATATGTCGATAAACAAAAACTATTTTTGTTTGGCTTATTTGTTAAACTGATTACCCATCGGCGTATAAAATTAGAGAAATATAACTCTATCACATTATTTGCCCTGGTGATGAGAAACAAATATGCTCTACAACTATCACAAATTTGTTAGTAAGAAATATATCATGTACTGACCATTTTAAATGGATGAATGATAGTGCAACTAAGTTGATGGCTTTATTAACCTTGAACTTCAGTTACGCCACATTTTAGGTGGCGTTTTATGCATGTGAGGGTCTAATGGTAGCCAAGAAAATGTTGTCATTTTTATCTACTCAATCATGCATATGATTGTGATGAGGTTACACGTCATTCCTTTTTTTTTTTTTTTGCTACAAAAGACTTCATATAGCCCTTTGCCTTCAACCCATTCCAGCCAGGTTGGTTTTTTTACTACATGAGACATCAAAATAACAATCTTCCAACGGACCGTTAAGGTCACAGCGCGTGACCTGTTTTAAGGATGACACCAGATGTCAAGATAAAATGTACACAGACTCACCTCTTCCGGCGGCCGCCGCTGAATTTGAACCCGTGGGCACAACGGCCGGCGCAGGCGCTTCCGAGCTCGGTGGCGCAGCCAGCCGCACCATCACCGGGCTATTGAGAAAGGGGTTAATCTCGTACCGGTAGCTGCACCTGACCCCAAGCGTCCTCCCTCCGATGCGGTCAGTGAACAGCCTTGGAAATTTCGCAATGATGTCGGCGAGGCAACCCCGGCACTGCGCTGGCGTCAGGTCCGGCGTGCACTGCGCCCAGCTGTACACCCTGGGGAACTCACCGGCGCCGAGGTCGGCCTCCCCAGCCGCGTAACGCCGCGTGGAGTTGTACGCGGCATAGTAGGCGGTGGCGTTCACCAGCGCGGCCACCTGGCGGTTGAAGCGAGCATGGTCCGACGTGACGTTCTGGTAGTTGATGCGGCTCGTCGTCGACGTGACGCTGTCGACGGAGGAGGAAAGGAAGCTGACGTTGGAGGAGTAGTAGAGGGCGCAGGGGTCGTAATAGATGGCAGCGTCCTTGTCGTAGGCACACATGCTCTGCACGTCCTGGAACGCCGTGGCGAGGCAGCTGGAGCAGGTCGTGGCGTTGGCGTCGCCGCGGCAGAGCGTGAGGAAGGTGCAGGGGAATGGCATGTTGTCCGTTTTTAGATTGTCTAGCCAACTCGCGACTGACGGGAAGTCTTTCATCGCTTGCTGCCACAAACAACCATGCTCGGCTGCTACCTCGCTCTCGCCGCCACGGCCGTCATCATGCTGCTGCCGCTGGCGGCATCGACATGCGCCAGCGGCACCTACGCGGCCAACAGCACCTACCAAGCGAACCTCGGCCTCCTCGCCGCGACACTCCCCGCGAATGTCTCGGCCACGCCTGCCGGCTTCGCAACGGCCACCGTAGGCGTGGTGCCAGACCTGATCTCCGCGTTGGCGCTCTGCCGCGGCGATGCAAACGCCTCAACCTGCCGCGCCTGCGTCGCGGCAGGGTTTCCCGGAGCGCAGCGCGAGTGCCCCAACAGAAAGGACGTGACGATCTACCAGGACGACTGCGTCCTCCGCTTCTCTTCCTCGACTTTGTCGGCGCGAACTCGCCGGTCAGAGTGACAACCGTGGACACGGAGAACCTCACGGTCTCGGCGGCCTGGTTTACCGCCGCCACCGTCGCGCTCATGAACGCGACCGTCGACCATGCCGTCACCGCGCGCGGCAACTCCACCAAGAAGTACTTCGCCACAGGCGAGGAGAACTTCGACGCGACGCACTACCCCATGATTTACGGGCTGGCTCAGTGCGTGCCAGAGATGACGGCGGCGCAGTGCCGGAGCTGCCTCAGTGGCTTCATCGCAGCCATGCCGTGGTGGTTGAAGGGATGCCCAGGGGGAGAGTTCTTGGGATTTGGTGCAACCTGAGGTACAGCGTGAACCCATTCTACACAGGCAGCGCAATGGTGAAGGTTTCAGCGCCGCCGGCACCAGCACCAGCGACCGTGCCTTCAATTGCTACTGCAGAAGCAGGAACAGGTCGGGTTTGCTTCTCAGATTTCCTGTCTCGCGCATATTTCACATCATTTACAACTTGAATTCTGCGTTTAACGTATCCAATGATTCCAATCCAGGGAGGAAAGGGAGAGTTGCAGGGGTCTCTGCAGGTGTCGCTTGTTTTGCAGTGATGATATTGATTCTTACAGTTTGTACTGTCATTCGCTTGAAGAGAAGAAAGGCCAACAAGCGTGATAATGGTGAGCAAGTGACTGATTACTCAAAGTCTTGGACATTGAAATTTGTAATTTATGGATATCTCTCTCTTTTCTGTACAACCAGCATTTAACAGAATGGCAAGAGGGAAGTGCACTATCTACGAATTTCCTACACTAAAAGAGGCAACTGGAAACTTCTCGGAGAAGAATAAGCTTGGAGAAGGTGGTTTTGGAACAGTATATATGGTATAAATAAACAAGAGTGCAGTTGAAACTTATCCCCGGCAGCCTGTGTTCCTACTGACACAATAATCTTCTTCAGGGAAACCTCCCAGATGGGCAAGAAATAGCAGTGAAGAAACTTATAGATAGTACTGGACAGGGACTAGATCAGATACGCAATGAAGTGCTGGTTCTGGCGCAGCTCCAGCACAAGAACCTTGTAAGGTTACAGGGATTTTGCCTGCATCAGAATGAGATGCTACTTGTCTATGAATACATCAAGAATGGGAGCCTCGACAACTTTCTTTTTGGTATCTCCCTGCTCCATTCACCTCTCCATGTCCTAAAAACTCATACTTTCTCTGAGTTACACTTTCTAATTCATGTTTCATAAGATGGTTATATTTTTTTTTTTTTTTGAGAAAAGATGGTTATATTTTGAAATCTATATTAGGTGGTAGGTCTCATAGAAAACTTAAACCTATGATTGAGATAAAAATTATCCATCAGAGCATGCCAAGAATAGACACATTATGAAGTGACAATTCTTTTACCTGTGTACATTGTTTAATCCAGCCATAGTTTAGATAAGTACATATTGGTAGTGCGAGGAATTGTTGAAGTTTCTTTTATCTAGTTCATAAGATGGTCTGTTATTATCTCGCAGTAGATGCTAGCAGAAGAAATACACTAAATTGGGATCAAGAGTACAACATAATTCTCGGGATTGCGAAGGGAATAATGTATCTTCACGAGGACTCAAGCGTAAGGATAATCCACCGGGACCTGAAGGCTAACAACATTCTGCTCGACGATGCCATGGATCCCAAGATTGCAGACTTCGGTTTAGCTAGGCTGCAAGAAGGAGGCCATACTCAAACCAGGACAACTAGAGTTGTTGGGACATAGTAAGCTCATGCATACAAGAGGGTTTTATTTTAGTGGAAAAATCAAAATGTGTGGTTCTATGCCTAACTGGTAATCTTCTGCAGCGGGTATATGGCGCCAGAGTATGCTATACATGGAAATGTATCTCCAAAGATTGATATTTTCAGTTTTGGTGTATTGGCGCTTGAAATTGTAACCAAGAGGAGGAACTGCGGCTCTGATGATTCCGACACGGACACGGTGAATCTCCTAAGTGATGTAAGTGGATCGGTATATCACAGCAACCGTATTATCATGTCTGGAAGTAAATTATCAAGTAACAAAGTGATGGTGAACAGGTATGGACTTGCTGGACAAAAGGGACGATATCAGAAATGATTGATCAATCACTTGAAGGACATTCCCGAATCCAGGCGCTAAGATGTATCCACATTGGGTTGCTGTGTGTCCAATCAGACCCCGACGACAGGCCTGACATTCCATCCATCATTTCCATGTTGAACAGGGACGACATGGAGCTTCAGCCACCAGCACAGCCTGCGTTCTTCTTCGGAGAAAACTCAAACTCAGCTTCTCCGCCATGCCAGCAAGGCGTCTACATGTACAACCGGTCGGAGGTGATCTTTGAAGACATATCGAAGAACGGGCTCACAATTACTTACCCATATCCTAGATAAGTTTTTTGTGTGTACTGTATATATCCCATATAAGTGGAAGACAAACAAGAGTGGTGCGGGAAAATCACCAGGGCTCAATTCTCAAAGACCAAGGATTTAACCACACATAAATCCAAACTGCAAAACGAAGTGGTATACTAGCCTCCAAAATGCAAATAGCCCAATGAGAGAACACACAAATGGAGCCAGGGAGGTACTAGCTTATGGCATATTCCTACAATAGCTTATGGAGTGCTAAAAGTCTCAGTAGATTGGAACTAAAACTTTAGCATTGAAAAAAAGGTACATTTGGTCAAAGGAACAGAACAAATGGAAATACAGAGAGCTAAACAAAATACCCAATCGAGGGAGATTTGATGCAGCAAACCATAGTGATAGTGGCATGTCTCCACTCCAGCAGCATCAGAGCCATCTACTTAAAATTGAAACCATTATAGCAACCTGCACATATGCAGAGTAGTATGTATGAGTCGTAAATCAAAATCGCCAACAATGTCTGAGGTAAATTCACCACCCGAACAATAGTTTTTTCTGAGAATCACCACCCGAACAGCACAATCAGCGAGACGAATCGAAGGTGCACAAGGCACTCAACCAACAGAATAACTGCATGTACTGAGATTATGACCAAATAAAGCGTAGGGAGGGTACCATCGCCCATCGGCAGCGCTAGCAGCCGCGCGGGTCGCGCCCGCACCATTGCCATGACCAACACCAGCAGCGGGGCAAAGACCCCGCCCCGCCGCGCGCCAGAGCTCGTCGGGAGATGCACTGTCGGCCGGCTAATGGATCAATTGAGCGGCAGCGGCGGCCATGGAGGCGTGATGGCGATGAGCTAAGAGCATCTCCAGTCGCGTCCCCAAACCGTCCCCCAAAGCGATTTGGGGCGCGCCGGACAAAAAAAAGCGTTCCAGCCGCGTCCCCCAAAGCCCATTTTTGTCCGGCGCGGCCCGATACGGTGTCCGGCGCCCCGAGCCCGTCCCCGTCCCACAGGGGACGCTCCGGGGACGCCGGACACAACGAAAAGCGAGGCGGGGAGTGGCGGGGCCGACGCGTCAGCGGCACAGTTAATTTTAACCTAACCGTCGCCTACCTCGCGACGGAAGTTATTCGCGCGCAGTGACACACGGCGGCATCTTTGCCTTAATGGCGACGGAGGGTTTCCCCATGGTTATCAACAGAAGGATAATCAGTCCCTCCTTATCCCCCTCATCCATATGATAGCGTGCTAACCACGGTATATCACTTCACGCTGTACATAGTATCATACTTCAAAGGGTAGCTCTCTCTCTCTCTCTTTTCCCGGAGGCTACTTCATGTCATAATATAACTAGGGTTTCTGCATCTGTCCCCAAAAACAAAGGGACTACTCACACATGAAAGGAATAAACATGATCTCAAATATATGAATGGAATACGATAGTACAATTGAATACAAGATGAGATCCACTAGGTTTTGGATTACAACCAAGTAAACAAAGGGGATCAGTGTTGATGATGAGGATGTTGTAGATCGGTGTTGAAGCCTTCAAGATCCAATTCCCTTCTCCTTGAATATGGTGGTGATAGTGGAGATCTTGTGGAGGCAACGGTCTCCAATAGCCACTCCCACATTGCCTATAACCTAAGGAGGCTCTAGGAACAAACGGGGATGGACTCTGTGAAGAAACGCGTCTAGAAAGGTATTTTTCGCGTGTCCAGTCCCATGGTATGGGCGGACCCGCCCGTACCGATGGTCGTTAATTATCTGTATGCTTTTGTATTTTGGCCGCTATTTCCTCATACGAATTTCAATTTGAGTGTTCTTGGACTCGTTGGCTCGTATGGACGAGTGCTACAACACAATGGTTTTAGATCTTTATTTCGAGATGAAAAAATAACTAAGTCTGGTGCCAGCAGCTCTTCCATATTTCCCTCTCTTGATTATTTTTCCTTGCTTTATCCATAGTTTTTCATAACACCTACACACCTGTAAAATACAAAAGGAAAAGTAATAAAATCCTACTAAAACTACTAAATATGCAAAGCTCATATGAAAGTGAACAAGACCTCGTAAATACACCTACACAGCTGTAGCTAGATGTAGCATGAAATGAGAGACAGTATGAGTAATTGTATACTTAAAAACCTCGGTTGAAAGTGTTAAAATTTGGCGCTATCATAGAACCAAACCTATCGTAGAGTATACGAGACCCGCCACTCCAAGGATGCGGCGTCCAGACGAATCCCTGCCCTAGTCAACGCCACCGGCGAGATCACCGCTGACGAGGCGCATGAAGAGGAGGTGAGTATATATTATTCTTGTCGTCATAGCCACCATAACAACGATGCCGATTGATCAAACTCTAAATTTACGGACCCCTCTACAACGTTGAGCGCAGGTCCGAGGTCCCCACCTCCTCTGGCCGCCGGAGTGGCAAGCAGAGGAAGCGGAGACCCATCGATTCACAGTCGTAGATGGAAGGTACATGGCACATGCGGTGGCTGCTAGGGTTTTCACTTTAGCCGCCACCTAAGTTTCTTTTGTGGGAGGAGGTTATGTAGTCATTGTGATTGACTAGCATATACGTATGGTTGCTTATATGAATTAGCTAGGCTAGCCTAAGGTGAGACCAACAGGTCTATTTAGACAAACCCCCTAATTCTATTGCACTTTTTTTTTTAAAGATGCACTACAAGAAAAATCTTTCATAGAGACATTTTACTAGAGACAATTCCTACTTTGCCTCTTTAAAAATCACATTAAGACACTTTGCATGTTGTAGTGGCACTTTTTGAGACACTTCAGAAATAGTCTCGTATGTAGAGACATTAGTTGAGACATTTCTGTAAGGGGTTACAGTTTTCATTTTATAGACAACTAATGAGACACTCCAAAGTGTCACAAATAAGTTATCAAGAGGCAACCCGTGAGACACTTCGTTCTATGTCTTTAATTTTTATCTAGAGACAATGTTTGAGGCATTTTGCTTGTTCTCTAGAGACATTTGTTCTATGTTTGGGTCATGGCGGATAATACTAATTAGAATTTTTTTCCAAGTATCAATATATACTTGTGAAAGGGTGAGATGGTTAATGGAATAAGTCTTAATCACTAAGGTCATGGGTTCGAGTATCACTTTTCACATGGTTTCTTTTCATTTATTTATTATTTACTCTAGAGACACAATATAATGCCTATTTTATGTCTTGAGACATTATTACTATTGTCCTTACCTCGTAGAGACACCGCCCGTAGTGATAGTTTTGAGATATAATTCTCTTGTAGTGATGTAATATTTGCGTTGAACAAATAAGGAGATATAATTCATGTAAAAAACAAATAAAAATGTACAATTCTGTAAATAAAGCATATAGATCTTGTTGCTATGGGTTGAATTTATCAAATATAGCTATTTCAAACCTCTACCAAAAAATTAACAATTTTTTCACTTGTCTCGACTGACATAAACGTTCCATCCACTCAAAGAAAACTCTGTTGACCCATTTAATCCGCCATACCAACCTCGAGAGAGCTTCAATTGCACACAAATCCTTCCACATTGTGTCGTCTTCCAACCTTCTACCAGTGTACCTCTTCGTCCCCTTTCTTGCTTGTTGGCCTAAGGCCCCGCCCTCTTTTACCGCTCGCTAGTGCCACCGTTTCTCACTTCATGCTGTTAGGGTAGGGAAGGACATACTAACCGACCTAGCGGGAGAAAATATCATCCACTCCCTTCCCCGCGGCTGACGATGCTTGTATCTCCCTCGGCTGCTAGTGCCCTCACTGTCGAGGTGCCGCCCTTACCTTTCTATAGCTTTGATAATCCAGTTTCTCCACTAATTTTTGGGTATTTGATGGTTGTTTAATTCATAATTTTTTAACATTGCGGCTAACTTTCCATGTTAAACTATAAAATACAAAGAAAAATAAAACACAATTTGGCAATCACAAATTAAGCGTAAACAACATTTATAGAAAGAAAGCACAATAGTGTTGAACATTTAATTTAACAAAGACACGGAACCATGTAATTGTGTCACACCTAGTTGCCACCGTCGATCGTCGAGAAGTCAAAAGAAAGAAGACCCAGTTCAGTCATATTCTATTTGATGCCCTCAGATAGCTGCTCATTCCCTCATTCAGAGCAACTCTAGCAGACCCCTTATAGCCGTCAAATCCTTAAAATAACCGATCATTTACGGTTTTGGGCAAAGAAAGGGATCAGACCAAACATCGTACATCCGCACGATCTTTGCCGCCATCGCAGATCTCGTCACTCCCGCTCCCTCGGCTAGCTTCCAGTGTATTGTGCTAGCTTAATCCATATTTTCCCACTTTTTTCCCAAATCTTAATGTATTTTTGCAATAACTCACTCTACGGCAGGTGATTGGGGTTGATGTTTTAGTGGCGATTTAAGAGGAACAAGTGAAGGTAGGATTTTCACCCAACCACTAAGATAATATTTCACTTATACCCATAAAATATCTAGTATCAAACGTTGCCATAATGTTAGGCGGGCATCAACTGAATTTGTTAAATGGACTCTGGAGGGCCATCCTGCATAGAAAGGTTCAACCCAGATGTGATGCCTGAGTTGGCACCAGCATTGTCCCTTCCATAGAACGTCGGCTTGTACGGAGCGTGGAGAGAAACTCCTGAGCATCATGACCACCGACGACATCACGGAAGCCCTACATGGATGCATCTAAAACACACATATTATATATTGAATATGTATATATCAATGTAACATATATGTTTGAGGATGAAAACAATGGTTATTGTGGTTATTTGTCGCACAAGTGCTATCACCCGCGAAAAAAGACTAACTGCATGATACTATCCATGTATAAAATGTCACATATTTCATAACACTATCAAAATGTTGCCCAAATGAGAGTAAGAAGGATCCACACGGAAGATGGAAATTATTATTTCATCAACATATATATCGTTAATGAGGATAGTTTTTTTGTTGTTCCTTCATTAAGTGTATTCAATTTTTATTTATGTTAAATCTGACAATATATGGTTGTTGCCTAGGTAGACCCCATATATTTGCTGGACCACACCATGTAATGTTTGAGCCATAAAACTTATGCCAACAAGGACCATTTGAAATGTTCACTTCCACATGAACTAACATCACATAAAAATCATGTCAATGACTGAACTATAATTATGATATTGTAGCTCGTATGATGATTTTGTAGGCGGTTTGATAATCATTGTTCAAATACTAAAGATGATTACTAATTTTAATTATTTTTGGTACGTCCGATTTCATAAAATGTCACATATTTCATAATACTATCTCAATACAACTTCCAATAATAATATTTATTTGTTACTTTCGAGACGTTGTACTAGTTGCCTTAATGTTAGGGGACATCAACTGAAATTGTTAAATGGAGTCTCGAGAGCCATCCTGCACAGAAAGGTTCGACCCGGTCACGATGCCCGAGTTGGCACCAGCATTATCCCTTCCGTAGATTGTCGGCTTGGATGGAGCGCTGAGAGAGACGGTTTGACGACCGATGACATCATACCCAATACTGTCCCGGCCATCCAGCGATTCCATATCTACACCATTTGCAGCAAGATCGAGCAATGTTGTGTGGTTTCATCCGATACATACATTTAGATAGCACGAAAGAAATGTACCGTAGTCAAGAGATCTTGGGACTGCTGGGTGTTGTAGCAGTCGTTGTTCTTCCTCCCGGTCACGATCTCTAGAACCATGACCCCGAAGCTGAATACGTCCGATTTCACTGAGTAGTTTGAGCTTAATGAAAAAACCCCTCGGGCCGTCTCGCGCAAGGTGGCTCTGGTGGCTCCCCAAACCCTAGCCGAGGACTCCTCGATCTCATCTCCTCGGCCGCTGCCTCCGCCGGCGCCGGCGGTGGCGGCCGCGCTCGGCCGCCGAAGGCGAGGGGCGACGGCGGCGCGCTCGGCAGACCCTCCTTCACGCGGGGGCGGGTCTCCTCAGGGGCGGCGGTGGGGGAAAGATGGTCCAGCGGCGCTGCCTTGGCGGCGGGTTCTGGAGCATGGCGGGGCAACGGGGGTGCGGCGGAGCTTGGCGGGGAGTGGAGGAAGCGGGTCGCGACGGCACCGTTGGACGAGACGGCGGCGCCTGCCGGCCATCTGCGATGCGGTGCGCGGCGGCGTCTTGCTGCATGCCGGCTTGGGTGGAGGAGGTTGTGACGGGCTCTATCTGGGCCTTCGCGGGTCCGATCTAGGCCAACGCGGCTGATCTGGGCTTCCGAGGTTTCGCTGCGGAGTCCTAGGGTCGGTGGCTGCTTCCCTTCCGGGTTGGAGGTGGATGGACCGTGGCTCCTAACCATGTGAGTTTTCCTGCGAGTAGCGTGGGGGTTGCTCGTTCGGCCAGGATAAAGGTGGTGGTCCTCGGATCTCTCGCGCTCTAGGACGAAGATCTTCCTTTTGCATGTCCGTCTCGATTTGGCTAGATGTTGAATTTTGGAAGGCTCCGCTGGCAAATGTAACAGTGCTCGTGCCTGGAGTTTGTTGGCTTGGGAGGTATTCGATCGTGCGCACCCATGCTTTTCCGACCATTTGATTCTGGAGGAAGCGACACAAAGCTCTGTTCTGTGTTGCCAGCAGATGACATTCTGGTCCATGGTGTATCAGAGACGGAGAATTTCTTGAAGACCAATTTGGAGGACTAGCAGTGGAGAATTGAGCTGTGGTATTTGTTGAGGGGTTTGCTTGGTTTTATGGATCTTGTAACAGCATTTTGCAAGTGGAGGCATCATCACACATGAAGTTCAGAGTCCTACCTTTCAGGGTGAAAATCCAAGGTCGGTCTTAATTGGTTGTGTCTGGCAATGGTCTTGTTGAAAGCATTGTTTTGAGATCGAGTGGGGACTATCTCCAGGGTGAAAACCTGAGATATTTTGATCAGGTGACGATGGCCCTTGCGCACCGTTTCCTTGTTGGAGGCGTCGCTGGTGGAGACCTGGGTTTCAGGTGTTGTCTTAGTGGTGGTTGTACTGTTGTTGTTAGGACTGGAGTTCCGTAGCGGAAATTTAGTTTTAGTTTTTTTTATTGTGTACATCCGTGCTATTATTAGGGTATTGTGTTGTTGCAGAAACTAGGTGTATTGGTATATATTAATATATTTTTTATCGAAAAATATGTCCACTGGTACAACACGGCAATAAAGTTAGTTTCAATTTATGCCTACCGAATGGATGGCCAGTTGTACGCGCCTCTACATGAAAGAGATAATGTCTAGTTGGTGGAAACGGACAACGGGTCAAGGAATTGCTTTCCAATTGGTCAAAATTAACCCCGTATACAAAAGCTACCACAAACAATTTCCCGTTCCACTATCACTGTTCGTTAGTATGGCGGCTCACCACCACCTCCTGTCCGTGGCCGATTTTTCTTTTTTAAATGGGGAAATATCGTCCCAGTTTCTGCATCCACAGTATGCATATGGCCTTTTTATATAATTATTCACAACACCTTACAAGAAGAAATACAAAAGATCAAACTTGAAGCCACCTTGCTAAAACTATAGTGGGATGAAGGGGTGACAATACACCAACACACACCATCCAAAAAACCAAATGTCTTCCCAGACCATCCAATAGCAGATGAGAAGCACATCCAGTCAAGCCAACTCTCAGCGCACGCTAATGCACACACCACAGAAGCTGCTACCGCCATCTTCTCGACTCCATCTTCAAGAGGGATCATCGCATTGACCTTGTCAGGCCTGTCATCGATGCCGCCACGGCGCCAGATGACACCACCATCCTGCGTGCATCCATCACACTGCGTCCGTCTCCGAGACACCACTGCACCATGTCGCGAACACTCGACGACGCCGACACAGCAAAGAAACACCGCTCCACCTTAGCACCACCACCATCTGTTGTCAGCTCCAAAACGATGCCCCCCAACAGGTAGAACGGTGTTGCACGCCGCCATCGTCCGATCCGGGAGACCCGGTGTGGTGACCCAGCATACCACTGCATGGTGTAGTATGCAAGTCGTTGACATAACACCAATGAAACACCATTCCACTAGTATTACATCTCTCAGAGTGGTACAACAGAAACATATGCGGGTCCAAGGCATGTCTATAGAGTTACACACAGACTCTTTACAGAAGATCAGCACAGCCTCCTACTTTACAATGAGGTAAAACTGCAAATAAGCTCCAGCTGAACGACTCGTAGTCTAATGTTATCACGAACTCTATCTATGGAGAAATCTACTAGCTATAGAGGCTATGACTGGATTCTAGTTAAATAGAAGCTAGGTTTAGGAAGCTAGTTCCCTTCTACTGCTAATCTAGGTTTTCTCCATGATGGATGTGGTGTTTGACTCTTCTAATAGAGTCCTGTCCCTTGAAGTAGTTGTTGACTCCTCGGCCTTCGAGTTGCACTGTAGATCCTCCTTCAATGCCTCCATATCTAAGCAGAGGATTTAAAGAGGAATGAGTACAAGCGTACTCAACAAGTTCATTATAGGAAAGATGTGTTTAATGCACTAGGTACAGCCATAGACCAAAAAGTCATATGCAATGCAAGTTTTTGTAATCATTTCTCCAAAATGTTGCTTTTATTCTGAAGAACTATGTCTGTCAGCCTTCACCGGGTGTCTAGAACTTCATGGAGTTCCTTTCCGACCGCGTTCGCAGTTCCATAACCCAGAACAGGGAGTGACAGATCACGGTTTATTACACTCTGCAGAGGTGTGTTGCTTTACCCATATGAGATCTTAACTTTGGTGCCAACCGGGCAATTTCCCCGTCCACACTTCCTTGGTGTGAGGCCCGGTATAAGGTCCTAGCCAATCATTGTGTTCCTCCGCGACCCGAACACCCACCCTTTGTTGCAATTCCGACCTTGGGTCCTCGCCGGTCTGCGTACCCCTTGGATACATTCCGACCTCGACTACTATCAGGTTCCTCGACCTTGATACCTTCGCCGGTCGTTGCAACCCATCATAGACCGAATTACCGTGGGGACTTAGGGCTCCCCAACCACTCCGGTTGTCCCTCGGGATTCAACTGACAACGGTAAGCGCGTTCGTTAATGAACGAGAGGAAGAAACACAACTGACTACCCCGTTGATACGTCTCAAACGTATCTATAATTTCTTATGTTCCATGCTACTTTTATGATGATACTCACATGTTTTATACACACTTTATGTCATTATTATGCATTTTCCGGCACTAACCTATTGACGAGATGCCGAAGAGCCGCTTGCTGTTTTCTGCTGTTTTTGGTTTCAGAAATCCTACAAAGGAAATATTCTCGGAATTGGACGAAATCAACGCCCAGGGTCTTATTTTTTCCACGAAGCTTCCAGAAGACCGAAGGGATTACGAAGTGGGGCGACGAGGCGCCGCCACCGTAGGGCTGCGCGGCCTGGGTGGGGCCCGCGCCGCCCTATGGTGTGGGCCCCTCGCTAGCCCTCCAACCCTGCCCTTCCGCCTACTTATAGCCTTCGTCGCGAAAACCCCAGTACCGAGAGCCACGATACGGAAAACCTTCCAGAGACGCCGCCACCGCCAATCCCATCTCGGGGGATTCAGGAGATCGCCTCCGGCACCCTCGCCGGAGAGGGGAATCATCTCCCGGAGGACACTTCATCACCATGATCGCCTCCGGATTGATGTGTGAGTAGTTCACCCCTGGACTATGGGTCCATAGCAGTAGCTAGATGGTTGTCTTCTCCTCATTGTGCTATCATGTTAGATCTTGTGAGCTTCCTATCATGATCAAGATCATCTATTTGTAATGCTACCTGTTGTGTTTGTTGGGATCCGATGAATATGGAATACTATGTCAAGTTGATTATCAATCTATCATATATGTGTTGTTTATGTTCTTGCATGCTCTCCGTTGCTAGTAGAGGCTCTGGCCAAGTTGATACTTGTGACTCCAAGAGGGAGTATTTATGCTCGATAGTGGGTTCATGCCTCCGTTGAATGCAGGACGAGTGACGTAAAGTTCTAAGGTTGTGGATATGTTGTTGCCACTAGGGATAAAACATCAATGCTTTGTCTAAGGATATTTGTGTTGATTACATTACGCACCATACTTAATGCAATTGTCTGTTGTTTGCAACTTAATACTGGAAGGGGTTCGGATGATAACCTGAAGGTGGACTTTTTAGGCATAGATGCATGCTGGATAGCGGTCTATGTACTTTGTCATAATGCCCTGATTAAATCTCATAGTAGTCATCGTGATATATGTATGTGCATTATTATGTCTTCTCTATTTGTCAATTGCCCAACTGTAATTTGTTCACCCAACATGCTATTTATTTTATGGGAGAGACACCACTAGTGAACTGTGGACCCCGGTCCATTCTTTACATCTGAAATACAATCTACTGCAAACTATGTTCTTTACTGTTCTTCGCAAACAAATATCATCTTCCACACTATACATTTAATCATTTGTTTATAGTAAGCCGGTGAGATTGACAACCTCACTGTTACGTTGGGGCAAAGTACTTTGATTGTGTTGTGCAGGTTCCACGTTGGCGCCGGAATCCCTGGTGTTGCGCCGCACTACACTCCGTCACCAACGACCTTCACGTGATCCTTGACTCCTACTGGTTTGATAACCTTGGTTTCTTACTGAGGGAAAACTTGTTGATGTACGCATCACACCTTCCTCTTGGGGTTCCCAACGGACGTGTGTCTTACACGCCATCACCCGTCCCACTCTAGATCTTATGGTTAACACGGGTCTTACGCAAGGAAAAAAATAGCGCGCTATAATAAAATAGCGTGGGTCTAAAAATACGCTATTAGGATGCTATAGCGTGCTATTAACGCGAATAGCGCGCTATAGCGCCGAAATAGCGTAGCGTCGGCTCTTCAGATATGCTATAGCGTGCTACTAGCGTTGGAATAGCGCGCTATTTTTTTCCATGGTCTTACGTCACAAGAATCACTGGACGATATTTGTTGTTAATTCTAGATGGATACAAACCCATTGCAATGGAACCTCCACCATACTCATACCATGGTTCCATCACCCACCACATAGTCATATTCATAGTTATGAAAATAGCATTTTTGCTTTTCATGCAAGAGTGATAAGTATAGTACCTTGCAAGTAATTTGATAAAAATACTCAAATTGACATGAGCAAGCGATGAACTTTTCTTTCTTGATTGCAAGATTATTGTCAACACCCGGATTTTTAAGTCCAGATGCCTATTATATCATACATCGCAATTCCAGGAAGATTGTTTTTGCGAGACATAATAGCACAGAGTCATCATTTATTACAACACATACTGGTCTTACCACAATGGATCACATGATTCAATATTACACAAATAGATTGTTCAACATCACAAATGAGTAGCGCAAGCGAAGTCGTAGTGGACTATCTATTCCGCATGCAACGCTTGACGTTAGAAGATGATCCTAGTTATCGTAGACGTCCTGTTGTCCGTCATCCTGATATTGTGGCTCCTCTTCATAGTCTGGCATTTGAATAGCCAGGGACACAGCCTTGAGTACTTTAAAGTACTCGCAAACTAATACTAATGTAAATGCTTAACAACTTTAATACAGGGTGCTAAGCTCTAGGTTTATTTGCGTAAAGCCATGTTTAGTTCATAAACATTTAGTAAAGACTCCTCATTTTAACTAACTAACTCAAGTGGGAACATTATTGTCATTCCCACAATTCACTTGTGATTCAAGTCAAATCACCTTTCAATTCACCATCCTTTTTTAAGACAAAAGTTCTGATAATGAAACAGTATGGCCTTTCCAATCGTCCGTAACCGTGGACACGGCTATTCGAATAGATTTAACACTCTGCAGAGGTTGTACTCTTGTGCCACAACTTTTGATTACATCCGTCGAGGATAACCCCGAATCATCGTAACTCAGTACGCGGATCATCAACCTTAACCTTTCACTTATATACCCTAGTATAGGCACCTCTCCCCATGAGCTTGGCCTCCCGGTGAAAACCAACTGTTAACCCGGGAACTGCACAGGGCTTGGGTCGTACATTCACCTCGTATTCACATCATTTCACTCTTAACGGAGGCAGCCTCGGCATAACCCCTATGATGCTTGTTAGAGGGAACCCATACTAAGACACACAAACTTCCAGTTAAGCCCTACCCATAATCAGGTATTGTGGGGGTACTTGTATAATTGGAAAGGTATCGCATTCAAACCCAATTATCAGTTTTCATCAAAATTCACCGAGTCATTCATGTCATATTCACCTCCAAAACCTTTCAAGGTCATTTCACATGTTCCCATCTAGAGTAGTCAATTTTATTTAGTTAGCACTAGCCACTAATCATGAGGGGTGTTATCTAGGTTTGATTTGCTCTAAGCTAAAATTTGAGTGCTCTTATTCTACTCTAGACCAAGTGAATCATGAATCAAAAATAAGCTTTGAAAGATAATAAGCAAAATAATTGCAAGGTAAAAACATGGGATAGGTGGATTAAACATAAAGTAAAGAGTGATGGTGCCTTGCTCTCATAGAGCTTTGCACATGGTGCTTTGCAAGAGTGTTAGCTTGCCTTGAGCAGGGTAGTGGTCAAAGTTTTCCTCCTCCTCCTGGGAGTAGCCTTCCTCCTCTTGGTATTCCTCGTTACTAGCGTCTATATACGAATACGAGGTACACAATCACCAAACAAAACTTACATGCTAGACTAAAACACACAAAAGGGTTAACACAACTAATTCTAGCATCACATCATTCATGGCATGGTGAATTATTTGGTTTGTTCTTATCTAAGAGAAAAATAATTTCCTCTCATTACAAATATTACTTTAGTTTGCTATTTGGATCCTTAGAGAAAATAATTTCCTCTCATTAAATCCAATTAAGATTTAATCTCCACAAATAATAATCAGGTATGAAATATAAGTTGACCAAGGTCAACATTTCATATCTATTAGATGGGAGTATAATTTAAATGAGGTGCTACACCTCATACAATTTAAGAGTAATATGTAAATGATTTAAAATCACTAAGTAATGGAATAAGAGGTTCATTAGCTTAAGGTCATTACCTCTCATTGAATTACTTAGGATCAAGATTTAAATGAGAGAGTAGCTCTCATACTATTTAAAGAATTTGAATTTCAAGATTTAAATGCACTAGAAATGGCTCCATGGCCACTATTTTGATCAATTCCATGATCGTACAAACAACTTGGCAAGATTATTGCGTAATCAATTAGAGGACAACATTTGTGATTTATGAGAGTTGGAATCAACTCAAAATCAATTATGGTTGAATTTTAAATAAAGTTTCAATTTGTAAAAGTCCCTGACTTGACATTTTTAGCATTTTAATTCTACTGCGAAATTGGAGGTGGTACCAGTGGCATTGTGTAGATAATTTCATGGGCTTTCCAGAGATATGAGGTTTGCTAAATTTGGTGCAGTAGTTTGAAAGTTATTCAAATTTGAAGGGGACACCAGTATTTGAATTCAGATGAAACTAATTAAACGAAATTTGAAATTTTGGGCCGCACGGGAAAAGCCTACGGGCCCAAACCAATTCCAACAGCGAGGCACGGCCCAGCAATACAGCCAGTGTGAGTGGGCCGCCTGATGAGGTGGGGGCCACCCGTCAGTGGTTTTTAAACGCCGAAGCGGTACGAGCGATAGGATCCGTCGGATTAGAACGAGATCGGGCGGTCGTGGATCGTCGTCGTCTCCGACGAGATCCCGACGATCGGGCGGCGAGCCTAGGGGGTCGGGGAGCCTACCGGCGTTCCCGCGGTCGAGGGCGAGGTGCGCGGCGACGTTGGCGTGGATGAGGAAGCTCCTGGTACCGTCGGCGAGGCGTGGGGAAGCGTCAATCGGCGGCGGTGATCTCCGGGTACTGGCGGGCTCCAGCTTCAAATTGGTGCTGCTCCGGCGAGGTGGTGGCTAATTAGATGGTCGAGGAGAAGCAAGGATGGGAGGAGAAGCGGTGAGTGTGAAGAAATGGGGCGCGGGATCGCTCTATTTATAGAGGGGAAGGTGACCGGCGGGTGCTGTGAGAGAGCGTCGACGACATGGCTTCTCAGGCGCTCGAAGGGGCAAGCTAAGGAAGGCGATCGAGTGGCGATGGCATGGTGATGCTTGGCGTGCTGTTGGCGCTGCGAGAGGACGAGGGAATCGTTCAGAAGCGTGTATTGAGTGCTGCGGTACCCGCGGTACTCTTCCGACGTGGACGACGGCGACAAGGCGGCCGCAGGCTAACGAGCGTGTCTACGCGGTAGAGGTGAGGGTGGCGCAGGCGTAGGGATGCAGGGGGAGGACGGAGGCGACCGGATGCATGATGCTCTGGCGCGTCCAGAGCGCGCTCACCGCGTGCCTGGCATGCCCTGGCATGGTGCTGGGTGCGCGTCGCCTGGCCAATGCCGTGTCTGCGTGATGTCTACGCCCCCTCCTTTTCCTGTAGACAGTGTTGGGCCTCCAAGAGCAGAGGTTTGTAGAACAGCAGCAAGTTTCCCTTAAGTGGATCACCCAAGGTTTATCGAACTCAGGGAGGAAGAGGTCAAAGATATCCCTCTCATGCAACCCTGCAACCACAAAGCAAGAAGTCTCTTGTGTCCCCAACACACCTAATAGGTGCACTAGTTCGGCAAAGAGATAGTGAAATACAGGTGGTATAAATAAGTATGAGCAGTGGCAACGGCACCAGAAAAGTGCTTTGCCCAGGACAGTAAACAAGCAGTAGTAACGCAGTAAAACAAGTAAACAAGCAGCGATAGCGATATTTAGGAACAAGGCCTAGGGATTAGACTTTCACTAGTGGACACTCTCAACTTTGATCACATAACGGAATAGATAAATGCATACTCTACACTCTCTTGTTGGATGATGAACACCACTAATTGCGTAGGATTACACGAACCCTCAATGCCGGAGTTAACAAGCTCCACAATATTCAATGTTCATATTTAAATAACCTTAGAGTGCATGACAGATCAACACAACTAAACCAAGTACTAACATAGCATGCACACTCGTCACCTTCACACTATGTAGGAGGAATAGATCACATCAATACCATCATAGCAATAGTTAACTTCATAATCTACAAGAGATCATAATCATAGCCTACGCCAAGTACTAACACGGATGCACACACTTGTCACCATTACACCGTGCGGGAGGAATAAACTACTTTAATAACATCACTAGAGTAGCACACGGATAAATTTTGATACAAAACACATTGCAATCATAAAGAGATATAAATAAGCACTTCACTATGCCATTCATAACGGTGAATAAGTATTCTGTGAAATATAGCCTAAGAGACCCACACGGTGCACACACTTGTCACCTTTACACACGTGGGACAAGGAGTCTCCGGAGATCACATAAGTAAAACCCACTTGACTAGCATAATGACATCTAGATTACAAGCATCATCATATGAATCTCAATCATGTAGGGCAGCTCATGAGATTATTGTATTGAAGCACATAGGTGAGAGATGAACCACATAGCTACCGGTACAGCCCCGAGCCTCGATGGAGAACTACTCCCTCCTAATGGGAGACATCAGCGTTGATGAAGATGGCGGTGGTGTCGATGGAGAAGCCTTCCGGGGGCACTTCCCCGTCCAGGCGGCGTGCCGGAACAGAGACTCATGTCCCCCAGATCTTGGCTTCGCGATGGCGGCGGCTCTGGAAGGTTTCTCGTACCGTGGCTTTTCCGTATCGAGGTTTTAGGTCAGGGACCTTTTTATAGGCGAAGAGGCGGCGTCAGAAGGTCAACGAGGCGACGACACGCTAGGGGGGCGCGGCCCCCCCTAGGCCGCGCCGGGCTATCGTCTGGGGGCCCAGTGGCCCCCCTCTGGCGACTCTCGGGTGTTCTGGAAGCTTCGTGGAAAAATAGGATGCTGGGCCTTGATTTCGTCCGATTCCGAGAATATTTCCTTACTAGGATTTCCGGAACCAAAAACAGCGAGAAAACGAGAACTGGCCCTTTGGCATCTCGTCAATAGGTTAGTTCCGGAAAACGCATAAATATGACATATAATGTGTATAAAACATGTAGATATCATCAATAATGTGGCATGGAACATAAGAAATTATCGATACGTCGGAGACGTATCAGCATCCCCAAGCTTAGTTCTCTGCTCGTCCCGAGCAGGTAAACGATAACAAAGATAATTTCTTAAGTGACATGTTACCAACATAATCTTGATCATACTATTGTAAGCATATGTAATGAATGCAGCGATCAAAACAATGGTAATGACATGAGTAAACAACTGAATCATAAAGCAAATACTTTTCATGAATAGCACTTCAAGACAAGCATCAATAAGTCTTGCATAAGAGTTAACTCATAAAGCAATAAATCAAAGTAAAGGTATTGAAGCAACACAAAAGAAGATTAAGTTTCAGCGGTTGCTTTCAACTTATAACATGTATATCTCATGGATATTGTCAACATAGAGTAATATAACAAGTGCAATATGCAAGTATGTAAGAATCAATGCACAGTTCATACAAGTGTTTGCTTCTTGAGGTGGAGAGAGATAGGTGAACTGACTCAACATAAAAGGTAAAAGAATGGTCCTTCAAAGAGGAAAGCATCGATTGCTATATTTGTGCTAGAGCTTTTATTTTGAAAACATGAAACAATTTTGTCAACGGTAGTAATAAAGCATATGAGTTATGTAAATTATATCTTACAAGTTGCAAGCCTCATGCATAGTATATTAATAGTGCCCGCACCTTGTCCTAATTAGCTTGGGTTAACACTGATTATCATTGCATAGCATATGTTTCAACCAAGTGTCACAAAGGGGTACCTCTATGCCGCCTGTACAAAGGTCTAAGGAGAAAGCTCGCATTGGATTTCTCGCTTTTGATTATTCTCAACTTAGACATCCATACCGGGACAACATAGACAACAGATAATAGACTCCTCTTTAATGCATAAGCATTTAATAACAATTATTATTCTCATAAGAGATTGAGGATTAGCTGTCCATACTGAAACTTCCACCATGAATCATGGCTTTAGTTAGCGGCCCAATGTTCTTCTCTAACAGTATGCATACTCAAACCATTTGATTGTGAAAAACGCCCTTACTTCAGACAAGACGAACATGCATAGCAACTCACATGATATTCAACAAAGAGTTGATGGCGTCCCCAGAAAACATGGTTATCGCACAACAAGCAACTTAATAAGAGATAAAGTGCATAAGTACATATTCAATACCACAATAGTTTTTAAGGCTATTTTGTCCCATGAGCTATATATTGCAAAGGCGAATGATGGAAATTTAAAGGTAGCACTCAAGCAATTTACTTTGGAATGGTGGAGAAATACCATGTAGTAGGTAGGTATGGTGGACACAAATGGCATAGTGGTTGGCTCAAGGATTTTGGATGCATGAGAAGTATTCCCTCTCGATACAAGGTTTATGCTACCAAGGTTATTTGAAACAAACACAAGGATGAACCGGTGCAGCAAAACTCACATAAAAGACATATTCTAAACATTATAAGACTCTACACCGTCTTCCTTGTTGTTCAAACTCTTTACTAGAAATTATCTAGACCTTAGAGAGACCAATTATGCAAACCAAATTTTAGCAAGCTCTATGTATTTCTTCATTAATGGGTGCAAAGTATATGATGCAAGAGCTTAAACATGAGCACAACAATTGCCAAGTATCAAATTATTCAAGACATTTTATCAATTACTACATGTAGCATTTCCCGTTTCCAAACATATAACAATTAACGAAGCAGTTTCAACCTTCGCCATGAACATTAAAAGCTAAGAACACATGTGTTCATATGAACCAGCGGAGCGTGTCTCTCTCCCACACAAGCATGTATTTATTCAGAGAATGAAAATAACAAAACAAAAATAAAAGCACACAGACGCTCCAAGTAAAGTACATAAGATGTGACCGAATAAAAATATAGTTTCAAGAGAAGAAACCTCGATAAGTTGTCGATGAAGAAGGGGATGCCTTGGGCATCCCCAAGCTTAGATGCTTGAGTCTTCTTGAAATATGCAGGGATGAACCACGGGGGCATCCCCAAGCTTAGACTCTTCACTCTTCTTGATCATAGTATATCATCCTCCTCTCTTGACCCTTGAAAACTTCCTCCACACCAAACTCGAAACAAACTCATTAGAGGGTTAGTGCATAATCAAAATTCACATGTTCAGAGGTGACACAATCATTCTTAACACTTCTGGACATTGCATAAAGCTACTGGACATTAGTAGAACAAATAAATTCATCCACCATAGCAAAAGAGGCAATGCGAAATAAAAGGCAGAATCTGTCAAAACAGAATAGTCCGTAAAGACGAATTTTAAAATGGCACCAGACTTGCTCAGATGAAAATGCTCAAATTGAATGAAAGTTGCGTACATATCTGAGAATCACTCACGTAAATTGGCATAATTTTCTGAGTTACCTACAGAGAATTAGGCCCAGATTCGTGACAGCAAGAAATCTGTTTACTGCGCGATAATCCAAATCTAGTATGAACCTTACTATCAAAGACTTTACTTGGCACAACAATGCAATAAAATAAAGATAAGGAGAGGTTGCTACAGTAGTAACAACTTCCAAGACTCAAATACAAAATAAAAGTACTCGTAGCAAAATAAACACATGGGTTATCTCCCAAGAAGTTCTTTCTTTATAGCCATTAAGATGGGCTCAGCAGTTTTAATGATGCACTCGCAAGAAATAGTAGTTGAAGCAAAAGAGAGCATCAAGAGGAAAATTCAAAACAAATTTAAGTCTAACATGCTTCCTATGCATAGGAATTTTGTAAATAAACAAGTTCATGAAGAGCAAAGTGACAAGCATAGGAAGATAAAACAAGTGTAGCTTCAAAAATTTCAGCACATAGAGAGGTATTTTAGTAACATGAAAATTTCTACAACCATATTTTCCTCTCTCATAATAACTTTCAGTAGCAACATGAGCAAACTCAACAATATAACTATCACATAAAGCATTCTTATCATGAGTCTCATGCATAAAATTATTACTCTCCACATAGGCATAATCAATTTTATTAGTAATAGTGGGAGCAAATTCAACAAAGTAGCTATCATTATTATTCTCATCATCAAATATAGGAGGCATATTGTAATCATAATCAAATTTATCCTCCATAACAGGCGGCACCAAAAGACCACTATCATTATAATCATCATAAATAGGAGGCAAAGTATCATCAAAGAAAATTTTCTCCTCAATGCTGGGGGACTAAAAATATCATGAAAACCAGCTTCCCCAAGCTTAGAATTTTCCATATCATTAGCAACAATGGTGTTCAAAGCGTTCATACTAATATGTTCCATAGGTTTTTTAATTTTCGCATCAAACCATCCATGTCTTAAATCAGGAAATAGAATAAGAAGCTCATTGTTGTCCATTATGCCAAACTAGTGTAAACAAGAAACAAAAAGATGCAATTGCAGGATCTAAAGGAAATAGCTTCGAGCACACACGCAACGACGCCAGAAAATAGCTTTACCTGGGACCGAAGTATGAGAGCCTTTTACCTTTCCTCCCCGGCAACGGCGCCAGAAAATAGCTTGATGTCTACGCCCCCTCCTTTTCCTGTAGACAGTGGTGGGCCTCCAAGAGCAGAGGTTTGTAGAACAGCAGAAAGTTTCCCTTAAGTGGATCACCCAAGGTTTATCGAACTCAGGGAGGAAGAGGTCAAAGATATCCCTCTCATGCAACCCTGCAACCACAAAGCAAGAAGTCTCTTGTGTCCCCAACACACCTAATAGGTGCACTAGTTCGGCGAAGAGATAGTGAAATACAGGTGGTATAAATAAGTATGAGCAGTGGCAACGGCACCCGGAAAAGTGCTTTGCCCAGGACGGTAAACAAGCAGTAGTAACGCGATAGAAACAAGTAAACAAGCAGCGATAGCGATATTTAGGAACAAGGCCTAGGGATTATACTTTCACTAGTGGACACTCTCAACTTTGATCACATAACATAATAGATAAATGCATACTCTACACTCTCTTGTTGGATGATGAACACCACTAATTGCGTAGGATTACACGAACCCTCAATGCCGGAGTTAACAAGCTCCACAATATTCAATGTTCATATTTAAATAACCTTAGAGTGCATGACGAGATCAACACAACTAAACCAAGTACTAACATAGCATGCACACTCTGTCACCTTCACACTATGTAGGAGGAATAGATCACATCAATACCATCATAGCAATAGTTAACTTCATAATCTACAAGAGATCATAATCATAGCCTACGCCAAGTACTAACACGGATGCACACACTTGTTACCATTACACCGTGCGGGAGGAATAAACTACTTTAATAACATCACTAGAGTAGCACACGGATAAATTGTGATACAAAACACATTGCAATCATAAAGAGATATAAATAAGCACTTCACTATGCCATTCATAACAGTGAATAAGTATTCTGTGAAATATAGCCTAAGAGACCCACACGGTGCACTGTTATCACCAAAATTTGACCGAGTCAGAGGTGGGCCACGATCAAGGTGGGTTTGAAGAAATATATATAGAAGGAATACGTGGATCGGCCTTTTATACTAAGTTGGGCTTAATTGCCCGTGTATCTGTAACATATTAGATCGCATCTTAGTTTAGAGATAGAATCTTACTCGTGCACGGTTTAGTGCACGCCCACATTAGAAAGTCCGCTGGACTATAAATATGTATCTAGGGTTTATGGAATAAACAACAACCAACGTTCAACCACAAACAAATCTCGGCGCATCGCCAACTCCTTCGTCTCGAGGGTTTCTACCGGTAAGCATCATGCTGCCTAGATCGCATCTCGCGATCTAGGCAAGCACAAGCCTGCCTACGTTGTTCACGCGTTGCTCGTATCGAAGCCTTTTTGATGGCGAGCAACGTAGTTATCTTAGACATGTTAGGGTTAGCATTGTTCTTCATGCTGCATGCTTTCGTAGTGCAACCCTTGCATGTCTAGCCGCCCTTACGCCTATCTTAGGCGTAGGGGCGGCACCCCGCTTGATCATAGTTCAGTAGATCTGATCCGTTACGATTGCTCCTTGTTCTGCAAGGATTAGTTTAATATCTGCAATAGTTAGGCCTTACAAAGGGGGAGGATCCAGCGGCACGTAGGGTGTCGTTCGTTGGCCCTAAGCGAGGATGTTCCGAGGATCAACCTCGTGTTGGTTTTTAGGCCTTGTTTAGGATCGGCTTACGATCACCGTGCGTGGCCGCGAGGCCCAACCTGGAGTAGGACGATCCGATTATGCGGTGAAAACCCCACATCGTCGTAGATCTCATTAGCTTTACCTTGATCAAGGAGGACCACCATATATTCGGACACCTCGTGCGAATCATGGGTGGATCGGCTCTTTGAGCCGATTCACGGGATAACCTGAGAGCCGATCGAGGCTCGTATTTAACGTTTACGTGTGTGCCCTGCAGGAAACTAAGCGAGGCATCATCCACACCTTCCTGACCAGGTATAGGTCAGGTGGCACGCCTTTGTGATAAACATCGGTGCGTGCGACCAGGAGGCTTTGCGGGCCGTCGCTCGGAGGACTAGGGCCGGCCGCAGCCCTAGTTGTTCCCGGCTCTACGGTGTTGCCCGTCTGCGCCCGCCGGTGGGTTTCGACGTCAACACATTACGGCACGCCGGTGGGACGGTCGACGACATCCACGACATCGCCATCTACATCCAAGATGGCGGAAGACACTCCGGTCACATACGCGGATCCGCCCGATGAGCTCAAGAAGAAGCATGACGAGATCAAGGCAACCCTCGAAGCCGAACTCATCGGCTCCTTCCACCGAACCCGCACCCATGGCGTCAGGTGGAAGGGTTTCACACCCGAAGGCGCGCTCGATGGAGTGGACCTGTCCGCTCCGTCAGAAGAACGCACCAGGTCGGCTGCGGCGGAGATCAACTACATGGTGGCGCATTCGCTGCACCGCCACTGCGAGAGCACGGTGAACACCTTGGAGCGTGTCGCTCGCGCGTCGTCCAAGAAATCATGAGTCACCGGTACTCCCCGTCGGGACCGGCTGCGGGGACTTTCAAAGGAGAGATGCCGCTCCGGCCCCGGCCGTTCGCATGGGCAGCACCGGAACTGCCGAACTCATCGGCATACGTCGTCTACAAGGATGGTGGTGATCCTAGGGACTACCAATTCCTACCTGAGCCGCCTAAGGAGATCCCGCACGGATACACGTGCGCATACGTACCAGACTGCAACGCCTGGGCACTCTCGAACCAGGCTGCAATATCAGCGGCCCCTGGAACGGTGGGAGGAACGTCAGGAGCCGATCCTGACAAGCAATCGTGGCTGGCTAAGTACGCTACCCCGACGAACCTCCAAAGCCCAGCTCCTGCAGTTGGCTTAGAACCGGAAAAGCAAGCATGGCTGGTTAAGTATGCCACCCCGGCGAATCTTCGGGGTTCGACACCTTCGACCATCACGGCGGATCAGATTTGTACAATTACGAAAGATCGGTTCGGTATGATGCCGAAAAGGAAAGCGTTCGGCTACACCAAGCCGTACCCCAACAGCTACGAACGATCCCGCTGCCACCCAAATATCGGCTCCCGGACTTCACAAAGTTTAGTGGATCAGATGGGTCCAGCTCCATCGAGCATGTGAGCCGATATTTGGCACAGCTGGGCACGATCTCAGCGTCGAGATGAGTTGCGCGTGAGGTTCTTCTCACGATCCCTCACGGGATCGGCTTTCGGGTGGTACACATCGCTACCACCGAATTCCATCCAAACTTGGAAGCAGTTGGAAGAGCAGTTCCATGAGCAGTATCATTCAGAAGCTTCCGAGTCTAGCATTGCCGATCTAGCACAACTACGACAGAAGCGCGGAGAGACAGTGGCAGAATACATCCAGCGCTTCAGGACCATTAGGAACCGATGCTTTTCGGTTCGTATAACTGAAAAGGAAGCAGTCGAGTTGGCAGTAGCAGGCCTTGCAACACAGCTCAAGGACATGGCCTCCCAAGCAGATTATCCCTCGCTGGCGCACGTGGTTCAGAAACTTTCAGCATATGAACAGCGCCACCCGGACCTGTACCAAGACAAGTTCAAGCGTGCGAGTAGCCACGGTCGATGCGAGAGGAAGACGAAGTTCTCGCGGGAGACCAAGAAGTAGCGATGGCT
This sequence comes from Lolium rigidum, assembly GCF_022539505.1. Taxonomy (NCBI): domain Eukaryota; kingdom Viridiplantae; phylum Streptophyta; class Magnoliopsida; order Poales; family Poaceae; genus Lolium; species Lolium rigidum. The sequence goes on from NC_061514.1 coordinate 254,306,349, forward strand.
GAGTTGACTCGGGGAGGAACCCCCGTGTCCTGCAAATGGGTAAAGCCGCCGGGCCCGCCCGGGGGATTTGATTTTGACGTGACCAAGTCCGAGCAAATCTTCGACCTCCTACTCAAGGAAAAGCGAGTTGAAGATACCGAAGGTCTCAAATTCCCCACGGCGCAAGAGCTGAATGGAAAGCCATACGCAAATGGCATAACTCGCTCTCCCATGCCACCAACGGCGCGGGGTGTGGCGTCGGCACATCCAAGCGGCGATAGAAAACGGACGGTTGATTTTCAACCAATACGCCATGAAGGTCGACACACACCCCTTTCCCGCCGTAAACATGGTGGAGTATGCTTGCCATGCAGGGTGCCAGCCGGGTTTCCTGTGCAATATCAACATGGTAGATCTTGGGCACCACGCTGGCAAAGATGGAGATGAAGGCAGCTGCTCTCATAGCAAAGAAACAGAGGAAGCCGCTCCACGCGATCAGCTCCGCCAAGACGGCAAGCGCTACGTCACAGAGGGAGAAGTGAGGAACATAAGATATCAGCGACCTCTCTCTGATCACCTCCTCAACAAGTATGTGAGTCAGTACGACCAACGCCGACGGTCCAGCGATGATGATGAAAGAGTGCGTCTGGCCAGAGCAGCCAGAAGACATCGTCGGCAGAATCGCGATGAGGAGGAGCACGAGCGTTGTGCCAAGGGAAAGGCAAGGGAGCAAGACGACGAGGACAGGCACTGGGATTGTCCTTTCTTCAGGCACTGCTGGGATTCAGGAATGAGCCGATTGTGCCCAGAATGCAACCGGAAGAAGAAGGAGGCAGCCAACGTGTCCGTGTTCGAGCGCTTAGGACCTCTCCCGCCACAGAACAAACGAGCTGAGTCCCCTCGGTTGGAAGATCTCGAAGATTCAGAAGACGAGGGAGAAGAAGAAGACAGGTACCACCGGCCAAGGTGGTGCCCCGACGGACTCGGCCGTTCCCGAAACGCGGGGTTCAACGATTGCGCGGCCTGGAAGAAGCCGAGAGGTTATACTTGCATACATTGAGGAAAGCAAGGCCTGATGCGGGTCGCAAAGGTTCAGCGAACCCTGGATGAAGAGGGTCGTCCACGGAAAATGGAGTGGCGCCCCAAGCAAAGGAAAGCCGATGATGAAACATCGGCCGGCACAAACATGGTGCTCGTTCTTCCGACGACACTTAGCGCTCCACGATCACACGATGCACTCAAGGTGGGCGACAGCAAGAGCGCTAACATGATGAAGTCAGAGATTGGGTTGGTTTTATCTACCGGCCTGGACGAGTAGCAAGAGCATGTCAATGAGCAAACATGGCGAGGCTGATCCTTGTGATCGGCCCCAAAAATTTATGAAGGGACATTACAAAACCTTCACCGAACAAGCAACATGGAGGCCGATTCCAGCAATCGGCCAAAATTATCCTCACCCACCATTCTGCCTGGGTTCGACATGTTATCCAACGGAGCCGATACCATCAATTCTCTTGACAGAATCGGCTCGGGGGGGCACCCAGGTGGATAAAACACGAGGATATGCGATAGAAATAGCTCATCCTTTGGCGATGGGTATTGGAGTATGGGGGCCGATGCACAAGTCGGCCGTAAAAATGGAAAAAAATAAAATCTAAAAATTCGAAAATTTTCGAGCACAGCCGATGCAGCAGACATCGACTTAAGAGGAGTAACTAATGGGAGAGGGTCAATGGAGCACTAATGGAAGAACTCCTCAATGGAGTAGTGTAAAAGCTTGGATCCTCTCTTCAAGAACAGCCTGGACGTACGGATCAGGTCAAGGATGGATCGCATCAGATCCACCAAAGGGAAGGAGCCGATCTGGCCGGCAAGAACTGAAGAAACTCGGGGGGCAGCTCACCTTGAAGGTTCTCTGCTTGGGGCTACGTCATGAGTTAAGGCTAGCGTCGGCACCTGTGTCTGGTTCGCCTTCACTAAGGCTCGGGGGGCAGCTCGCCCTAAAGGTCATTGCTCTAGGGAGCCGATTTGGTTGGAATCGGCTAGCTCTGCGACACAACTGGTTTGGAGTGCGGTGTGCTGTTACAGAGTCATCAGTTTGAGCATCCAAGACGGTTCCAGGGCTCTTTTAAAGTTGCTTGCTCAAAGATCAAGTCGCCAGCTTGCCAAGATCGGCTGTGTCATCGTCATCGGCAGAAGCCAGCTAGCTTGGAGGGTGGCTAAATTGGCCCGTCTCGCAGATTATCGTGAAACTGATGCGTTACCATCAGTCACTAAGCATGGATTAGGCCAACAGTCGGCAAGCTCAGCATGAAAGAAATCGGCGAAATCAAGCTAAGGGAATTCTTCATTAATATGGGGATTTCTTACAATGGGGAGCCGATTGCTCAAGGAGGGAGAACAAAAGAAGGGTCTATTGACCAATCTACTACTATTAGGCCCTAATCTACGGGCCATCACTGCCCTCATCATCATCCTCAGAACTCTCATCGGCACTGCTGCCGATGGGCTCCTCGTCGCTACCCCCGTAGCCCTCCACGGGGGCTTCATCCCCGTCTTCGTCGTCGCTGCTGTCGTCGTCCCACCACATGCGGAGGCGCTTCGCCGGCGGGTAGCCCTCGAGGGAGTCGTCGTCGTCGTCGTCTTCTTCTCCCTCTTCTTCGAGAGGTGGGGCAGCCATCCCGGAGAGGCGGTCGTCCTCACTTTTGGGCTCCGAGTTCCCCATCGGCGAGGAACCGAAGATCTTCATCCCCGCTGGTCGGGGACTTGTCGTCCTCGGACCAAATGGAGGAGGCATGGCTCTCCTCGTCCCAGTCTTCCGGGGCACGAATTTCTGGCGGCGTCTCGCGGGAGGAGTCGGACCCGTAGGAAAACTCGGAGGAAGAGGAAGAAGACATGGCGGCACAGAGGGTTTTTGGTACTGATGCGAGAAGGGCGAAGGAGACGCAAGCTGTTTAGAACGGTTAAATAAAGGGGATATGGGAGAGATTCAATGCCACAGCAGTTTCCGAGGAGGTGTTGCCCAACAGGAAAATTTTACGGCCACGTGGAGAAGTGGAAGGGGCAAGGCATCATGATGGGGATTCTGCGGCAGCTCTGCTCTGCCACGACATGACCCGACGAGAAAAGAACATAATGATTTTGGAAATGTCATTTCCAAAACCAGGGGGGCATGTGTTATCACCAGAATTTGACCGAGTCAGAGGTGGGCCGCGATCAAGATGGGTTTGAAGAAATATATATAGAAGGAATACGTGGATCGGCATTTTATACCAAGTTGGGCTTAATTGCCCGTGTATCTGTAACATATTAGATCGCATCTTAGTTTAGAGATAGAATCTTACTCGTGCACGGTTTAGTGCACGCCCACATTAGAAAGTCCGTCTGGACTATAAATATGTATCTAGGGTTTATGGAATAAACAACAACCAACGTTCAACCACAAACAAATCTCGGCGCATCGCCAACTCCTTCGTCTCGAGGGTTTCTACCGGTAAGCATCATGCTGCCTAGATCGCATCTCGCGATCTAGGCAGCACAAGCTTGCCTACGTTGTTCACGCGTTGCTCGTACCGAAGCCTTTTTGATGGCGAGCAACGTAGTTATCTTAGACATGTTAGGGTTAGCATTGTTCTTCATGCTTGCATGCTTTCGTAGTGCAACCCTTGCATGTCTAGCCGCCCTTACGCCTATCTTAGGCGTAGGGGCGGCACCCGCTGATCATAGTTCAGTAGATCTGATCCGTTACGATTGCTCCTTGTTCTGCAAGGATTAGTTTAATATCCGCAATAGTTAGGCCTTACAAAGGGGGAGGATCCAGCGGCACGTAGGGTATCGTTCGTTGGCCCTAAGCGAGGATGTTCCGAGGATCAACCTCGTGTTGGTTTTTAGGCCTTGTTTAGGATCGGCTTACGATCACCGTGCGTGGCCGCGAGGCCCAACCTGGAGTAGGACGATCCGATTATGCGGTGAAAACCCCACATCGTCGTAGATCTCATTAGCTTTACCTTGATCAAGCGGGACCACCATATATTCGGACACCTCGTCCGAATCATGGGTGGATCGGCTCTTTGAGCCGATTCACGGGATAACCCGAGAGCCGATCGAGGCTCGTATTTAACGTTTACGTGTGTGCCCTGCGAGGAAACTAAGCGAGGCATCATCCACACCTTCACGACCAGGTATAGGTCAGGTGGCACGCCTTTGTGATAAACATCGGTGCGTGCGACCAGGAGGCTTTGCGGTCCGTCGCTCAGAGGGACTAGGGCCAGCCGCAGCCCTAGTTGTTCCCGGCTCTACGGTGTTGCCCGTCTCTGCCCGCCAGTGGGTTTCTGACGTCAACATGCACACACTGTCACCTTTACACACGTGGGACAAGGAGTCTCCGGAGATCACATAAGTAAAACCCACTTGACTAGCATAATGACATCTAGATTACAAGCATCATCATATGAATCTCAATCATGTAGGGCAGCTCATGAGATTATTGTATTGAAGCACATAGGAGAGAGATGAACCACATAGCTACCGGTACAGCCCCGAGCCTCGATGGAGAACTACTCCCTCCTAATGGGAGACAACAGCGTTGATGAAGATGGCGGTGGTGTCGATGGAGAAGCCTTCCGGGGGCACTTCCCCGTCCCGGCGGTGTGCCGGAACAGAGACTCCTGTCCCCCAGATCTTGGCTTCGCGATGGCGGCGGCTCAGAAAGGTTTCTCGTACCGTGGCTTTTCCGTATCGAGGTTTTAGGTCAGGGACCTTTTTATAGGCGAAGAGGCGGCGTCAGAAGGTCAACGAGGAGACGACACGCTAGGGGGGCGCGGCCCCCCCTAGGCCGCACCGGGCTATCGTCTGGGGGCCCAGTGGCCCCCCTCTGGCGACTCTCGGGTGTTCTGGAAGCTTCGTGGAAAAATAGGATGCTGGGACTTGATTTCGTCCGATTCCGAGAATATTTCCTTACTAGGATTTCTGGAACCAAAAATAGCAGAAAACAGGAACTGGCCCTTTGGCATCTCGTCAATAGGTTAGTTCCGGAAAACGCATAAATATGACATATAATGTGTATAAAACATGTAGATATCATCAATAATGTGGCATGGAACATAAGAAATTATCGATACATCGGAGACGTATCACTGCGCGAGTTAGGGCCGTGCACAGGGATGATCATCATGGCCAGGGGAGTGTACTGGGCAAGGTTGGCGAGAGAGGGGAAGGCCAGCGAGATGGGTGGAATGCTGGCCGGCATGGTGCACGACATTTCTTAGTTTAGGGTTTCTCCACACTTTAATCGACGGGGCAAAGACAGGGCTTGGTGCAGGAGATGCAGAAGAGCCTCATCATCACAAGTTAAAGATGGTTTAGGCAAGAATCCAGTGTGTAATGAGGTGTAACACAAAACTGGAAAGCTGCCTGCCAACTGCTCGACGAAATGGCCGCATGAACATTTTGGTCGAATTTTGGAAATATTTTTAGTGAATCTCAAACATATAATTAAAGAGACAGAATGTGGTGTTGGTGGTCAAATTGATGAAAGTTTGCAAAAATCCAAAATGGGGACCATCTTCTCTTTGTTTCAATGTCACCTCTTGTCAACTCTGTTCTGGTCAACTTGGTCAAAGTCAGCATGGGTGGTCAACAGCAAAGTTGTTCACTTTGACATGGTCTTGGATGAGGTGGCAAGTGTTGACCAAGTTTGGTTTAAGAAAAGATAAAACCAGAGGTGCAAAGTGGTGAAGATATTAAAAAGTGGTCAAATGACCATTATCATATGTATGTTGGTTTTGAGATTTTCTTTGATTTGATTCTGGTTTCTTTGATGCATTTGAGTTTGTAATGGATATCAAAGTGTTTTACAACCTAGGGAGCAAGCAATGGTGGCCTTGATTGGAGTTTTGCATAATTGGACAAAGTTGTATGAGAGTGAGAATTGAATTATTTTCTAATTCTTTTCTTCTTCTCAATTTAGGGTTGAGTGATCTTGGTTTAGGGTTTAAGCACACTTGATCAACAATAAACACTCATCATGGAAAAATGCACAAGAGAAATGCACACTATGCATGGAACTATATGTAACACTATATGCATAGAAAACGTTTTTGTTTGTTGTGAAATTTGAGTAATTGAAATATCTCTCTCTTGATTTATTATTGTTGAAACTTGGGATGTTACAAACCCTTCCCCCTTACAAAAGATCTTGTCCCGAGATCTTAAAGAAAACTAGGTACTAAAGAGATCTGGGTACTCAGTCTTCATGAAGTCTTCTCTCTCCCAAGTGGCTTATTCTTCGGTGTGGTTACTCCATTGGATCTTCAGAAACTTGATACTCCTGGTGCGGGTGGTTCTGAAAGCGTCTTCCAAGATGCGAATAGGTACTTCGCGGTATGTCAAATCTGAGTTGATATCCACAGCTCGATGATCGATGTTCTTGAAAACCTCGGTCTTCTCAGGTACTTCCAAGCATTTCTGGAGCAATGAGATATGAAACACATTGTGTACCGCTGACATTTCTTCCGGTAACTCCAGTTGATAAGACACTTCTCCCCGGCGGCTCAGGACTTTGAAGGGTCCGACATATCGGGGTGCAAGCTTTCCTCTAAGCTGAAATCTCCGCATTCCTTTAAGGGGGGGGGGGGGCACTTTGAGATATACGAAATCTCCTATCTCGAAGGTCATCTCTCGGCGTCTCTTGTCGGCGTAGCTCTTCTGTCTTGATTGGGTTGTCTTGAGGTACTCACGGATCTTGTGAACCTTCTCTTCAGCTTCGCGGAGAATATCTGGTCCAAAGACTTGACTCTCTCCGACTTCCGACCAATTCAGAGGGGTACGACACTTCCTTCCGTACAGAGCTTCAAAGGGGGCCATTTGCAAACTGGCTTGATAGCTGTTGTTGTACGAGAATTCTGCTTACGGCAAGCAGTCTTCCCACTTGGATCCATACTCTAGCACACATGCTCTCAACATATCTTCTAGTATTTGATTAACTTGTTCAGTCTGTCCATCGGTCTGCGGGTGATAGGCTGTGCTGAAATTCAACCGGGTTCCGAGTCCTTCATGTACTTTCTGCCAGAATCTTGAGGTGAACTGAGATCCTCTATCTGACACTATTGACTTTGGTGTTCCGTGCAGGCTGACTATCCGTCAGATATATAACTCTGCCAGTCTTGGTCCTTAATAGGTGGTCTTGACGGGGATGAAGTGGGCTACCTTGGTCAATCTGTCGACCACTACCCAGATAGAATCATTCCCTTTACTAGATTTGGGCAGTCCGGTGATGAAGTCCATTCCGACAGAATCCCACTTCCATTCGAGAATCTGTAGGGGTTGCAACAATCCTGCGGGTCGTTGATGTTCCGCCTTGACTCTTTGACATATATCACACTTGGCGATGTAGCTTCCGATTTCTCTCTTCATTCCATGCCACCAAAATTGTTCCTTCAAGTCTTGGTACATCTTGGTTCCTCCGGGATGAATGGAGTAAAGGGTGTCATGGGCTTCTTTCAGAATAACTTGCTTCAACTCTGAATCTGACGGCACACAAAGGCATCCGTTGTACCATAGCACTCCTTCTTCATCTTCAGTGAATCCCGGTGCCTTTCCTGCAGCTACTTGGCTCTTGATCCCATCGATGCTAGCATTTCCCTTCCGGGCTTCCTTGATCTGACTAATCAGTGTAGGTTGGAGTTCAATACTTGCTAGAAATCCTTCACTAACTAGCTCCATTCTAAACTGTTCAAATTCTTGAAACAAGCTGGGTTGCTCTTCTGCGATCATGGAGTTCAAGTGACACGGTAGTCTACTCAGGGCATCCGCTACCACATTGGCCTTGCCGGGATGGTAGTGAATTTCCATATCATAATCCTTGATTAGCTCTAACCATCTGCGCTACCTCATATTTAGCTCCTTCTGGGTGAAGATATACTTCAAGCTCTTGTGATCCGAATAGATCTCACATCGATTACCCATGAGGTAATGACGCCACACTTTCAGTGCTAAAACCACGGCTGCTAGCTCTAAGTCATGGGTTGGATAGTTCTGCTAATGTTGCTTCAGTTGCCTTGACAGGTAAGACATCACTTTGCCTTCTTGCATCAACACACATCCAAGACCAATCTTGGAGGCGTCACAGTACACGTCAAATGGCTTGGTGATGTCCGGCATGATCAATATTGGGGCTGAGGTCAGTCTGCTCTTGAGCTATTGGAAACTCTCTTCACATTTGTCCGTCCATTCGAACTTCTTGTCCTTCTTCAATAATTGAGTCATTGGTCTTGCTATGCTCGAGAATCCTTCAACGAACCGGCGGTAATATCCCGCCAATCCGAGAAATGCACGGACTTCAGTCTGGGTGGTTGGGGCTTTCCATTCTTCAACGGTCTTGATTTTCGAGGGGTCAACGACAATTCCTCCTGCAGACAAGATATGTCCCAGGAATCCTACCTCCTTCAACCAAAACTCACACTTGCTGAACTTGGCGTACAACTGATGCTCCCGAAGGGTATCTAAGACCACTTCCAAATGTTGCTCATGTTCTTCTTCGGATTTGGAGTAGATAAGGATGTCGTCGATGAAAACAACGACAAACTTATCCAGGAAGTTCATAAAGATCTTATTCATGAGGTTCATGAAGTAAGCGGGGGCATTGGTCAATCCAAATGACATGACATTGTACTCATACAATCCATATCTGGTGGTGAAGGCAGTTTTGGGGATATCGGTGGCACGAATCTTCAGTTGGTGGTAACCAGTCCTAAGATCAATCTTGGAGAACACTTTGGCACCGGTCAGCTGGTCAAACAGATCTTCGATCTTCGGCAAAGGATACTTGTTCTTGATTGTGACATCGTTAAGCTTACGGTAATCCGTACATAAACGAGTGGCACCATCCTTCTTGTCCACAAACAAAACTGGTGATCTCTAAGGCGACGCACTTGGTCGAATCAGACCTTTGAATAGCATATCATCCAGTTGCTTCTTCAGTTCCACTAACTCTGACGGGTTCATACTATAGGTTCTCTGGGCTATAGGTCCGATTCCAGGGATTAACTCAATGATAAACTCGATATCCCGATCTGGGGGCATACCGGGTAGATCATCAGGAAACACATAGGGGTATCGACAGATGACCCTGATCTGATCCAAGGTGAGTTTGGCAAAACTCTGGTTGCAGGTGAACTTTCTGGGCAGTCTTTCAGATATGTGCTCAACTAATATTCCGGTGCTACTAGTCATGGTGATGGCCTTCTTAGCACAATCAATCGAGTCCATGATGTTTCGACATCCAGTCCATACCCAGTACTACTTCCAAACCTTTTGTTCCCAGAACAATCAAATTTGCATAAAATTCTATTTCATGTATTCTGATAGGCACATCTTTGCAAATTTTTCTAGCTTTAGTTGTTGAACCAGGTATTTGAACTATCATGACATGCTTCAAACTGATGGATTGAATCTTACTAGTGCATGCAAAATCTTCAGTAACAAACGAATGCGATGCTCCAGAATCAAACAACACACTTGCAGGTATTGAGTTAACAGAGAACATACCCAGCACGACATCTGGGGCTTCCTGAGCTTCTTCCGCACTCATGTGAAAGAGGCGGCCGCTGCGGTTGTTCGGGTTGTTGGGGGTGAACTTCTTGCCGTTGGCGACACGGCGTTGCTGCTGAGCAGGGCCAGAGGTGTTGGCGGCAGTCTTGGCGAGTCTCTTGGGGCACTCGTTGGAGTAGTGCCCCACCACTCCGCACTCGTAACAAGTGATGGTGGACTTGTCCTTGGGGGTGATGGGAACATCATTGCTCCCAGTCCTCGGAGCAGTGTTGGAGTTGTTGTTGTTGTGGTTGGGGGCCCTGGGCGGAGCGCGGTTGAAGTTGTTGTTGTTGTAGTTGTAGTTGCTGTTGTTGTGGTGGCCTCCTGGCCTGGGGTTTCCTCCACTCCGGTTCTGATAACCCGGACATGAAGTCTGCATCTGGGGCTTGTTATTTCTGGGGGTAAACCCTCCACTTGGGCTGGGGCGATACTTGTGGGTGTTGCTAGGCCCACTTTGATTCATCATTCGGCGCTTGCGGTTCTCGTTTGCTTGATGGATTTTTCCCTCCATCTGGATGGCGGAGTCCACCAGGGCTTCAAGGTCGGCAAAGGGGATGTTGATCAGCACAGTCTGCATCTCATCATGCAGTCCATTCAGGAACCTCTCCTTCCTCTTCTCAGTGGTGTCGGTCTCATCCGGGGCGTACCTTGACAGAGTGAGGAATCTGTCGCGGTATTCTACCACGGTTAGATGGCCTTGCTTCAATTCCCTGAACTCATCCCTCATCTTCTTGATCAGACCCGGTGGCACATGGTACTTGCTGAACTTGAGCTTGAAATCTGCCCAAGTCATCATTTGCCCCGCATTCAATGCGCGGGCACTTGTCCACCAAGCACGTGCAGGTCTTGCCAAATAGTGGGTGGCAAACAGCACCTTGTCATTCTCTTCCACTCCGGCAACTTCAAGATTGTTCTCCATAGTCTGGAGCCAATCATCAGCATCAAGGGGTTCTTCCGTCTTGCTAAACACCGGTGGATTGGTGTTCTGGAAGTTCTTCAGTTTTGACCCCGGGTGGTCATGGTTTCCGTGGCCCTGGTTGTTCTATGCAATCTGTTGCATGGCAGCGATGTTGGCTTGTCTCTCGGCTCTTTCAACCTCTCGATCTGCCATCAGCATTTGCAGCATTTGCATCATCGCATCCTGATTGGTAATGCGAGTCGGGGGTGCCATCTGAACATGGATATAGATTATGAGACGAGAGGGAAATTTCTATGGCTGGTTTTGAGATAAAGTTTCACAAAATTTAAAGCTTGAAAACTTGATATGATGAATTACACACACAAACTTAATTATTCAAGTAGCAAATATTACAAACCAACAAACCGGAGGGTTTGAAGAACCCTTTCAACAATCTACGATACAAGGGGTTGATACAAACACTACTAGGAAAAGGCCTATAGGTGGAGGCAAGTGGTGCCGGCGCACCACCTTGGACGTGCGCCGGTGGAACATGTTGCCGGCGCACCAAATAAGAGCCGCGCCGGTGATGGAGGCTTACTGGCCGGCGCACAAGCAAAAAGATGCGCCGGCGATAAATTTCAAAGAGGACCGGACCAGGTCGGAAAAATCGAGCCCCTTTCTCGCCGGCGCACCACCATGTTGTTGCGCCGGTGGTAAGTTTCTTATTGCCGGCGCTGGAGTATAATGGTGCGCCGGCGGTAAGGACAGCCATAATTTTCCCTCTACACCCCCCCCCCCCCGTGGACCGCCTTTTCAGTTTTGAAAAAAATAAAAGAAAATGATAAAAAATTCAAAAAATAAAATCCTTTGAACTGCCCATGTATTATGTAATCTAGCTTTCATCAAAATTGGAAAAAAATGAATTTCGATATATTATGCAAAATGGCGTCATCTTTCGGTAAAACGGGATTTCTGGTTGCATACGACCTCCGATGAAAAACTTTTTTATATCAAAATCGATCTACTCGAAATTTCCTATTCGAATTCAACAGCGTACGGCCGTTTGGAGAAAAAATGGATTCGTCAAATTCAAAACAGAAACAGGACTTTTTTCAGATTTAAGATTTGGGAGAAAAAAAGAAAAAAATACCCCCGGCGCACCACCCTACTTGGTGCGCCGGCAGTAACCCACACTATATAGTCAAGCCGGCCCTCATCCCTCTTCTCCTTCCTCACTTCTTCCCCTTCTTCTCTTTCCCTCCTACTCTTCTCCTTGCAATACTCACGCCGACGGCCTCCGAAGACGACTACTACTCCGGTGACCTCCTCCTACTCCGGTGACCTCCACCTACTCCGGTGAACTCCTCCTCCTCCGGTAACCTCCTCCACCTCGGGACTCTACCTCCATCTCCGTCTTCTCCTTCTCCTCTTCCACCACCTTCACCTCCGGCCATCTTCTCCTCCTCCTCCTCCTCCTCTTCCTAAACCACCACCACCTCCGGCCTCCTCCTCCTCCTCCTCTTCCTAAACCACCACCACCTCCGGCCTCCTCCTCCTCCTCCTCCTAAACTACCACCTCCGGCCTCATTCTCTTCCTCCTACACCGGTGCGGCAACGACGACACGGCAACGCACGGCCACTCGTTTTTAAGGTCCCGAGCTAGATGAACCCGAGCTAGATGAACCCGAGCTAGATCCGGATCTAGATCTAGATCTAGATCTGGCTTTTTTTTTGAATTTCGAAAAAACATACCGCCGGCGCACCAGGCCTGGTTCGCCGGGGATAATTCATCTTACTGCTGGCGCACCTGCTGGTGCACCGGCGGTAACTCATTACCACCGGCGCGTTCCCACCGGCGGGCTCGTGGTGCGCCGGCAATAGCCGTTTTTTGTGCGCCGGCAATAAGGCTTTTCCTAGTAGTGAAAGGACCGATACAAATCACGCTATGCAAGTGCTCATAGGGGGGAACTACTCTCCATCAACATTTATCGGGACGGTGTCATCCTCATTGGGGTAGAAGGCCAGATCATCATCATCCTCCTCATAGTCGTTGTCGTTGCTCACGTAGGAGTAGCCATCTCCTTGGATGTCTTCCCCCTCGCCTTCTCCTTCCAGCTCCTGGAGCTGTTCCGCCTGAGTGGCGACGGTCTCCTTCAGTGCGGCGATCTTGGCCTTGAGGCGGTGGATGGTGTAGTCCTTCTTCGCGTTCAGCTGGCGAAGAGTCATGCGCTCCTTGGCGATGACCTTGATGGTCTCCGCCTGCTGAGCCAGCTGCACGTGGGTGTGGTTGGCGTATGCGCGGGAGTTGTCCAGCTCGGTGCGAGTCTCGCACAGCATGAAGTCGAGATGATCCACATGGTGCCTCATCACGGGGTAGAATGGCAGGTTGATGGGTATCCCAAGGTAGGTGTGCCTTGCAAAGTGTGCAAAGCGTTCCCCTTGAATAGCCACCGAGTTCTGCCCGCACAGACGGGCGAGGGCTTCCTGCAGAGCGCGTGCGAGTCCGTCCGCCCAGTTGTTCTCCCTGAGAGAGAACTGGATCTGTCCGAACATGGGGGACTCAGCCTTCCCGGGGAGGTTGGCCATGATGACCCATTGCAGCTTTCCCCCGGGCTGGTCATTGACTTGACCCCCGTAGAACACAGGAGGCGAGCGTCCAAGAAACTCTGAGAGGGCATGCAGGTCCCTTTCAAAGATCAAGTCTCCGCCATTCCCCAGCTCGTACACCTCGGTTTGGATGAAAGGCTCCATCTGTAGAGGAATTTGATGAGTAAGTTAGAGAAGTGCAAGTGTTCAAAATTTTAAGTAACTTATAAGGAAGAGCATGAATTTGCTATTTGAAAAGATCTCAAAGGTAAGGGTGTGAATAAATTTTCATAACTATTCACTTCATTAAATTTGAAACTAAATTTGTCAAACGTCCATTCTAACTAGGGTCTCCCAAGGTCAAACAATGGCTCTGATACCAACTTGTCAACACCCGGATTTTTAAGTCCAGATGCCTATTATATCATACATCGCAATCCCAGGAAGATTGTTTTTGCGAGACATAATAGTAAGTAGCACAGAGTCATCATTTATTACAACACATACTTGTCTTACCACAATGGATCACATGATCCAATATTACACAAATAGATTGTTCAACATCACAAATAAGTAGCGGAAGCAAAGTCGTAGTGGACTATCTATTCCACAGGCAACGCTTGACGTTAGAAGATGATCCTAGTTATCGTAGACGTCCTGTTGTCCGTCATCCTGATATTGTGGCTCCTCTTCATAGTCTGGCATTTGAATAGCCAGGGACACAGCCATGAGTACTTTAAAGTACTCGCAAACTAATACTAATGTAAATGCTTAACAACTTTAATACAGGGTGCTAAGCTCTAGGTTTATTTGCGTAAAGCCATGTTTAGTTCATAAACATTTAGTAAAGACTCCTCATTTTAACTAACTAACTCAAGTGGGAACATTAGTGTCATTCCCACAATTCACTTGTGATTCAAGTCAAATCACCTTTCAATTCACCATCCCTTTTTAAGACAAAAGTTCTGATAACGGAACAGTATGGCCTTTTCAATCGTCCGTAACCGTGGACACGGCTATTCGAATAGATTTAACACTCTGCAGAGGTTGTACTCTTGTGCGACAACTTTTGATTACATCCGTCGAGGATAACCCCGAATCATCGTAACTCAGTACGCGGATCATCAACCTTAACCTTTCACTTATATACCCTAGTATAGGCACCTCTCCCCATGAGCTTGGCCTCCCGGTGAAAACCAACTGTTAACCCGGGAACTGCACAGGGCTTGGGTCGTACATTCACCTCGTATTCACATAATTTCACTCTTAACGGAGGCAGCCTCGGCATAACCCCATATGATGCTTGTTAGAGGGAACCCATACTAAGACACACAAACTTCCAGTTAAGCCCTACCCATAATCAGGTATTGTGGGGGTACTTGTATAATTGGAAAGGTATCGCATTCAAACCCAATTATCAGTTTTCATCAAAATTCACCAAGTCATTCATGTCATATTCACCTTCAAAACCTTTCAAGGTCATTTCACATGTTCCCATCTAGAGTAGTCAATTTTATTTAGTTAGCACTAGCCACTAATCATGAGGGGTGCTATCTAGCTTTGATTTGCTCTAAGCTAAAATTTGAGTGCTCTTATTCTACTCTAGACCAAGTGAATCATGAATCAAAAATAACCTTTGAAAGACAATAAGAAAAATAATTGCAAGGTAAAAACATGGGATAGGTGGATTAAACATAAAGTAAAGAGTGATGGTGCCTTGCTCTCATAGAGCTTTGCACATGGTGCTTTGCAAGAGTGTTAGCTTGCCTTGAGCAGGGTAGTGGTCAAAGTTTTCCTCCTCCTCCTGGGAGTAGCCTTCCTCCTCTTGGTATTCCTCGTTACTAGCGTCTATATACGAATACGAGGTACACAATCACCAAACAAAACTTACATGCTAGACTAAAACACACAAAAGGGTTCACACAACTAATTCTAGCATCACATCATTCATGGCATGGTGAATTATTTGGTTTGTTCTTATCTAAGAGAAAAATAATTTCCTCTCATTACAAATATTACTTTGGTTTGCTATTTGGATCCTTAGAGAAAATAATTTCCTCTCATTAAATCCTATTAAGATTTAATCTCCACAAATAATAATCAGGTATGAAATATAAGTTGACCAAGGTCAACATTTCATATCTATTATGTGGGAGTATAATTTAAATGAGGTGCTACACCTCATACAATTTAAGAGTAATATGTAAATGATTTAAAATCACTAAGTAATGGAATAAGAGGTTCATTAGCTTAAGGTCATTACCTCTCATTGAATTACTTAGGATCAAGATCTAAATGAGAGAGTAGCTCTCATACTATTTAAAGAATTTGAATTTCAAGATTTAAATGCACTAGAAATGGCTCCATGGCCACTATTTTGATCTAGTCCATGATCATACAAACAACTTGGCTAGATTATTGCATAATCAATTAGACGACAATATTTGTGATTTATGAGAGTTGGAATCAACTCAAAATCAGTTATGGTTGAATTTTAAATAAAGTTTCAATTCGTAAAAGTCCCTGACTTGTCATTTTTAGCATTTTAATTCTACTGCGAAATTGGAGGTGGGACCAGTGGCATTGTGTAGATAATTTCATGGGCTTTCCAGAGATATGAGGTTTGCTAAATTTGGTGCAGTAGTTTGAAAGTTATTCAAATTTGAAGGTGACACCAGTATTTGAATTCAGCTGAAACTAATTAAACGAAATTTGAAATTTTGGGCCGCGCGGGAAAATCCTACGGGCCCAAACCAATTCCAACAGCGAGGCACGACCCAGCAACACAGCCAGTGTGAGTGGGCCACCTGACGAGGTGGGGGCCACCCGTCAGTGGTTTTTAAACGCCGAAGCGGTACGAGCGATAGGATCCGTCGGATTAGAACGAGATCGGGCGGTCGTGGATCGTCGTCGTCTCCGACGAGATCCCGACGATCGGGCGGCGAGCCTAGGGGGTCGGGGAGACTACCGGCGTTCCCGCGGTCGAGGGCGAGGTGCGCGGCGACGTTGGCGTGGATGAGGAAGCTCCTGGTACCGTCGGCGAGGCGTGGGGAAGCGTCAATCGGCGGTGGTGATCTCCGGGTACTGGCGGGCTCCGGCTTCAAATTGGTGCTGCTCCGGCGAGGTGGTGGCTAATTAGCTGGTCGAGGAGAAGCAAGGATGGGAGGAGAAGCGGTGAGTGTGAAGAAATGGGGCGCGGGATCGGTCTATTTATAGAGGGGAAGGTGACCGACGGGTGCTGTGAGAGAGCGTCGACGGCATGATTTCTCCGGCACTCGAAGGGGCAAGCTAAGGACGGCGATCGAGTGGCGACGGCATGGCGATGCTTGGCGTGCTGTTGGCGCTGCGAGAGGACGAGGGAATCGTTCAGAAGCGTGTATTGAGTGCTGCGGTACATGCGGTACTCTTCCGACGTGGACGACGGCGACAAGGCGGCCACAGGCTAGCGAGCGTGCCTACGCGGTAGAGGTGAGGGTGGTGGTGCTCGACGCAGGCGTAGGGATGCAGGGGGAGGACGGAGGCGACCGGACGCATGATGCTCTGGCGCGTCCAGAGCGCGCTCACCGCGTGCCTGGCATGCCCTGGCATGGTGCTGGGCGCGCGTCACCTGGCCAATGCCGTGTCTGCGCGAGTTAGGGCCGTGCATAGGGATGACCATCACGGCCAGGGGAGTGTACTGGGCAAGGTTGGCGAGAGAGGGGAAGGCCAGAGCGATGGGTGGCATGCTGGCCGGCATGGTGCACGACATTGCTTAGTTTAGGGTTTCTCCACACTTTAATCGACGGGGCAAGGACAGGGCTTGGTGCAGGAGATGCAGAAGAGCCTCATCATCACAAGTTAAAGATGGTTTAGGCAAGAATCCAGTGTGTAATGAGGTGTAACACAAAACTGGAAAGCTGCCTGCCAACTACTCGACGAAATGGCCGCATGAACATTTTGGTCGAATTTTGGAAATCTTTTTGGTGAATCTCAAACATATAATTAAAGAGACATAATGGTGGTGTTGGTGGTCAAATTGATGAAAGTTTGCAAAAATCCAAAATGGGGATCATCTTCTCTTTGTGTTTCAATGTCACCTCTTGTCAACTATGTTCTGGTCAACCTGGTCAAAGTCAGCATGGGTGGTCAACAACAAAGTTGTTCACTTTGACATGGTCTTGGATGAGGTGGCAAGTGTTGACCAAGTTTGGTTTAAGAAAAGATAAAACCAGAGGTGCAAAGTGGTGAAGATATTAAAAAGTGGTCAAATGACCATTATCATATGTATGTTGGTTTTGAGATTTTCTTTGATTTGATTCTGGTTTATGTGATGCATTTGAGTTTGTAATGGATATCAAAGTGTTTTACAACCTAGGGAGCAAGCAATGGTGGCCTTGATTGGAGTTTTGCATAATTGGCCAAAGTTGTATGAGAGTGAGAATTGAATTATTTTCTAATTCTTTTCTTCTTCTCAATTTAGGGTTGAGTGATCTTGGTTTAGGGTTTAAGCACACTTGATCAACAATAAACACTCCTCATGGCAAAATGCACAAGATAAATGCACACTATGCATGGAACTATATGTAACACTATATGCATAGAAAATGTTTTTGTTTGTTGTGAAATTTGAGTAATTGAAATATCTCTCTCTTGATTTATTATTGTTGAAACTTGGGATGTTACAATTATGTAGTCAAGGACTTCGATACGGGATAACTCCAAATTCTGAAATAGCATCATTGTCCGGTAAGGGCTATGTTTAAAAGATTGGCAAGGATGCAATAATGCATAAGGATGAGATGCAATCGCTCTAAGCGTGACCTAACCCCGATGATTTAGGATTAGTGAGTTGGTATGATTGGTTTAGGATGTGTTGCACTTTTAGAGTTATTCACAAACAAGGTCCTTATTAAGGTTTTGATTAACTTGGAAGTATAAACAAATAGTGCAATATATCACAACAATAACATTACTAGCACACAACAATAGCATTTGGTATAATCCTAACATGTAATGAACAGTTGTTTGTTTCAGTACTATATGGCATGGTTACTTATCATATGCTTCAAAAGAATAACTTTTGAAGAACATGTTCTTTAATAAAGAACAAGTATGATAATTAGGTTTGTGGGGTTCTATGGTTTACTATGGTTCCAATAAGTTTTACGGAGTAAGTATTAGATGGATCATAACAAAGTTGGATTCATCAGCATCTAGTGCTTATATGGTTTTAGTGAAGCATAAGTATCTTAAGCAATTAATTATAAATGGTTTCTATCAAGGTTGGTATATCCTTCTGGTGATAGATAGCTATGGTTTATATGTCCTATTAGGCAGGGTTGATGGCTACTCCTTATTTTCTTCAAAAGAATAACTTTTGAAGAACATAATTCTTAAGGAGTAAGAAGTATTTCAATTAAGGCTTAGGTTGTCTAGGGTTTGCTATTGGATCCACTAAGTAAGGAATAGTTGATTCCTAAATAGGATGATATGATGCAAAATATTGGGCATGGTTGCTATTAGGGTTCATCACAATGGTGTGATGCTAAATATGGATCATTAAGGATGATGGAATGGGTAATAGGAACTAAGGTTTACACTTGGTTGGCCCTACTTGATCATCTAGTTTTATTTGGATGAGAACATAAATTACCAATTTATTAGTGATAGGGCTCCTATATTTTATGAGGACATGGACAAGCATTTAGTTGCTAATTATGAATCTACGAATGAAAAGAAGGTAATATGATCACATGTTATAACCTAGGGTTTAGGTTTAGAAGCAATTTAGGGTTCACGTAAAATAACAGAGTTAAGGTTCTTAATAGGATTTAGGGTTTTAGGTTTTTCACATGAAATGATAAGGGTATGATTTTATTCAATATTAAATTAGGGTTTACGATCTGCCATGTAGTTCTTAAATTAATAAATTGATTATAATGTTGAAGTTATTAGTAACTAAAAATAATAATAATGGTCTTAGTATTTTATTATTATTTTTAAAGGATTAATCATTAGGATAATTATTATTCAGGGTTTAAATCCCACTAATAAGGATTTAATAATATAATTATAAAATAAAATTAGTTTTAGTGTTTTCTTTGTTTACTTAATAGTTTTTATTTAATTTAGAAGGTTTTCCTACTTATTGAATTTTAACTGAATTAAGAATAAAAGAAAAGGCTTAAATAATAAGTGTTAAATAATTAAATTTTTATTAAAAATAAAAATTTCATATTATATTTTTATTGGATAGATTTTATTTTTATAAGAATTTTGATATCTTATTTATATTTTTCTGAGTTAAAATGAATTTTCTATATTCCTGCAAAGTTTCAGCAATTAACTAAATTTAAATGAAATAAAGAAAACATTTTGTACCGTGGCAGAACCTAGCTCTAGACACTGACCCATGGGACCAGTGCCACGTTGGATGCCACGCAAGCGGTGACTAGTCAAAGTTGACCGGGGTGTTTGACCTCACCGATGTTTAAACGCCGGTGGTCAACTAAGGGTGGCGCCGCCGATTTACGGCCTCCGCGGACACAAAACTAATACCTACGGACTCCCCTCGACACGCTGGACACCGTGGTGGTGTTGGATTTTCGAATGGATTACCAGAGCATCGCTGACAAACATGTTTGCGGCGGAGCAACTCCGGCGAGATCTCGAATCGCATGCTTGCACAAATAAGAGGTCTCTCAGCGCGCACACTCACCCTGATGTTGATAGGATGCTCGACGAGGAGGATTGGCGACGGTGGCGAGCTCGATTTCGCGAATTCCAACAATGACCGGAGAAACGGAACGGCTAAATCGCCTAGCTCCGTCCTCCCCTTGATGGTGGGCTTCTACCAGAAGTTCTACACGTCGAGGCGCACCTCCTCGACGTCCTCACGGATGCTGGGGCGACTCCAGTATTTGAATTCTTGCTCGACGTCAGCGGCCAGTAAACGAAGATTGTGAGAGATATAGAGAGATTGAGAGGGATTGGAATGAACGAGGTGAACAAGGGTAGCACGGCGATCCTCCTGGTGGTTTTATAGGGCGCGATATGGTCGGGAACGACGACGAGCGTCGGCGATGGGCGGCTAGGATACGGTGGATAAGTGAGCTAGGGTTTTTATGCCCGAATCTTAATGGTTCGACTGGCTGCGGACTTCAAGACCATGAGCTAGGGTTCTGGGGACGGCGCTCACATCCGACTTCTCCTTATCGGCGTCGAGGACGTGGCCGGCGAAGTCGGTCACGGCGTCTCGTGTCGTCCATGCGGGGGAAGGATAAAGAAGACGACGTTCTCCCACGAATCGGTACGCTGGGCTGGTCCTGGGCTGCGGCTTGGGCCAGTGTTGGGCTACTCCACGGGCTGTTGTGGCCAGGTAGGTCTGGTAAGCCACCCTTTTTCTTTTATTTTTATTTTTTGTTTTCTATTCTCTTTTTGAATTCCAATTTGAACTTAATTCAGTTTGCAGATGTTTGTAATTATTTTAACTTGGCAAATATCTCCAAAATAATAATTACAACTTGAGACATACTATTTTGATTTTTAATATAATTATAGTTTCCACATACACAATATTTTAAATAGGTATGTCAACAAATATAATTTCCATTCTCTTTCTTTTGGAATTCCAAATAATTTATAATACTTATAATACTTTTAAATAATAGATGATATGTTTACTTTGCTTTATTTAGCAGGGACTGATTAATAAATTGTGATTTTAGTATTTAGTTTCTTATATTAGAATATGATTTCAGGGGTATTATTTCATGTGTCCTAAGTTTTCTAATTCAAGGAGGTGATCCAGTGGCATGTTTCATGTTCCTAAATATTTCTAAGGACTTGGTTTCTTATTTGAGAATTTGATCACTTGCATATGATTTTATGTGAGCACCTATTTGTTAAGGTCTTGTAACTTTTATTATTACCCTATTTCAAGGTTAATACTATTTTTTATCTTCGAAAATATCTAGAGTAGATATTGTATCCATAATGGTTTGGTCTTGGTTACAAGGTTGAGTGGTTGATCACCACACATGGGTTTAATTATAGGATTAGTACTAGGTGTTTCTTATGTTCCATAATTGAAGTATAAGATTTGACTAGGGAGCACTTCTAGGTTTCTAATTATATTCACCTAATGGCACATGGTTTGAAACTCAATTATGGCCTATGTTTTAATGGTGATCATATAAGTGATGCACAAACTAGGATTGATCATCTAATAACCTTACTGGTATTTGGGTTTACGGTATGGTCTTAGGATTTGCTTATGTGCACTAGTTGAAGTATAATTGAAATAGAGATGTGATCTCTAAGTGGTACACAACTATAGGTTGGAATCTGATATAGGGTTTTAGGTGTGTAAGGAATATGTCAAGTTGACTATGGTTTGATATTCCTCCCATTAATAGGATGGTTACCTCAAAGGATCACTTAGGTTTATATAAAGGCTTGACTAGACAAGGTCTTGCTATCCTTCATGTGTTTCACTACTTAAGATGGGAAGAATGATCTAGGGTTGCTCACTTAGTAGTCCCCCTATGATTTCACGTGATTGATGATTTTTGCTTATTATACTAGGTTTAACTTATGGCTTATTCTCCTATTTATCCAAAACATGACCATGGATTAGACATGATCAACTTCTTCCTCACTAACCTCTCCTTATTTTCTTCCTCACATCACACTCATTCTAGACCTTAGGGTTTATGATCATTACAAAGTTGTGATGATCAAGGGATTTGGCTTACTCAGTTATCACTAGGGAAATATGGTACTCATCTCCAATATCAAGTATTGTCTTTATCAACTAGGTATAGTACTTCTTTTATACTTTCTTGGATTGACATGGCTATGGCTGTCTCAATAGATCATATCCATTGGAATGCCTGAGATAATAACTTAGAGTTATTCTCAAGGAATGGTAATATAATCATCTGGTTGTATGGGTAGTTCTCTTACTAGAAATCAAGTGTTGGTTCAACTAAGTTGAGTGTAACACCATAGCTTGAGCTTTCCTATGTAGGAATGGATTATTTTAGGGTTTAGGGTGTACTCACTAGATCTCATTGGTATGAAAAGGTTAAGTCTCCATCTGGGTAACTTAGTTGGATTAGTCTCTACTTTACTTCATCAATTCATGGATATAGTCTTGCTCAATTTAATATTGGATTACCTCACCACTCCAAGATGAGATAGATTATAACCTAATGCTTTAGTTCAAGAATTATCCTTGTTTCTTTAATAGGTATAATTAGCATTGATATCTATGGTTTCTCTTATTTGGGAACGACTTAAATAATATCTCAAGGTTATGCTCCAAAGATAATGATGTGGTCATCAATATTTATGGTGAACATAAATGGGTTCTCTCTCTAGGAAATATCTTGAATAACATCCTAGGGTTCTTCTTATATATGATGATTTGAGCATATGGATGTATATCCAAAGTTTAGCTCAAAGTTGACATTGCTTCTCTAATAAATATAGAACTCTCTCTTCTTGTGGTTTTGATATATAATACTTTGAATAGAGAAGAATAAATAGAAACTAGGGTATAATTGTAGTGTTGATCTCTTTGTCATGAATTGAAGAATGAAGTGGAATAAATACCATGGAATTCATGGTAGGAGCATAGATTAGTTTAAGACATGGAAAAGATAAAACAAGAATAGTTTCTCCATTTAATTGTTACTTGATTTGTAGTTGAATATATAGATGTTCACATGTTATGGCAAAGATTACCATATTATGATCTTTTATAAGATCAAGTAGTTGATCCTTGATTAATGTGTTATTGGGTTAGTTTTAGTTCCATTTGATCTAACCCCTTAGATCAAATCAGCACTATCCAAAACAAGGTTTTAACAAAGGTCACATTGAGGTTCATAGCGCTTGACTTGATGAGCTACTTCAATTCCACCAAGTCAAGTGAAACTTCAGTTAGTTTGCCATGTTTTACTTGAAAGCGCGAAAATTTCCCGGATTTTCTATGCATGAATGCAATGCACACATTTGTTTTCTCTATTTATGTAACCCCAAATCTTGGGATATTACACCCGGGTCTAGGGTTTCCCCTGGAGCAGCCCAAGCGAAGAACGCAGACTGCAGAGACAATGCCTTCAACAAGGTAACGCCGTCATGCGCCGCCATCATCCGACATGACCGAAGTCGGGCTAGCTTTCACCGGCAGCTACGCCTCGCCATCGGGAGCTAGATGACGGATCGCGAGATCCGCCAAAGCTAGCCACACAACTAGCCGATATCCTCCGACGAAAGAGAAGACCACCACCGCCATGCCGGAGATCTGTGTGGGATCCCAAGATCCCCCACCCTAGATCCCAACGAGGCCATCCATCTCCGGAGAGGAGGTCACCGCTGATACGTCTCCGACGTATCGATAATTTCTTATGTTCCATGCCACATTATTGATGATATCTACATGTTTTATGCACACTTTATGTCATATTCGTGCATTTTCTGGAACTAACCTATTAACAAGATGCCGAAGAGCCAGTTGTTGTTTTCTGCTGTTTTTGGTTTCAGAAATCCTAGTAACGAAATATTCTCGGAATTGGACGAAATCAACGCCCAGGATCCTATTTTGTCACGAAGCTTCCAGAAGACCGAAGGGGAGTCGAAGTGGGGCCACGAGGCGCCGCCACACTAGGGCGGCGCGGCCCAGGCCCTGGCCGCGCCGACCTATGGTGTGGGGCCCTCGTGTGTCCCCCCACGTTGCCCTTCCGCCTACTTAAAGCCTCCGTCGCGAAACCCCCAGTACCGAGAGCCACGATACGGAAAACCTTCCAGAGAAGCCGCCGCCGCCAATCCCATCTCGGGGGATTCTGGAGATCTCCTCCGGCACCCTGCCGGAGAGGGGATTCATCTCCCGGAGGACTCTTCACCGCCATGGTCGCCTCCGGAGTGATGAGTGAGTAGTTCACCCCTGGACTATGGGTCCATAGCAGTAGCTAGATGGTTGTCTTCTCCTCATTGTGCTTCATTGCTGGGATCTTGTGAGCTGCCTAACATGATCAAGATCATCTATCTCGTAATACTATATGTTGTGTTTGTCGGGATCCGATGGATAGAGAATACTATGTTATGTTAATTATCAAGTTATTACCTATGTGTTGTTTATGATCTTGCATGCTCTCCGTTATTAGTAGAGGCTCTGGCCAAGTTTTTGCTCTTAACTCCAAGAGGGAGTATTTATGCTCGATAGTGGGTTCATGCCTCCATTGATATCCGGGACGGTGACAAAAAGTTCTAAGGTTGTGGATGTCTCGTTGCCACTAGGGATAAAACATTGATGCTATGTCTAAGGATGTAGTTGTTGATTACATTACGCACCATACTTAATGCAATTGTCCGTTGCTTTGCAACTTAATACTGGAAGGGGTTCGGATGATAACTCTGAAGGTGGACTTTTTAGGCATAGATGTATCGTTGGATGGCGGTCTATGTACTTTGTCGTAATGCCCAATTAAATCTCACTATATTTATCATGACATGTATGTGCATTGTTATGCCCTCTCTATTTGTCAATTGCCTGATTGTAATTTGTTCACCCAACATGCTTTTATCTTATGGGAGAGACACCTCTAGTGAACTGTGGACCCCGGTCCATTCTTTTATACTTGAAATACAAATCTGTCTGCAATACTTGTTCTTTACTTGTTTTCCGCAAACAATCATCTTCCACACAATACGGTTAATCCTTTGTTACAGCAAGCCGGTGAGATTGACAACCTCATCTGTTTCGTTGGGGCAAAGTACTTTGGTTGTGTTGTGCAGGTTCCACGTTGGCGCCGGAATCTCTGGTGTTGCGCCGCACTACATCCCGCCGCCATCAACCTTCAACGTGCTTCTTGGCTCCTCCTGGTTCGATAAACCTTGGTTTCTTTCTGAGGGAAAACTTGCTGCTGCGCGTATCATACCTTCCTCTTGGGGTTCCCAACGAACGTGTGAGTTACACGCCATCAAGCTCTTTTTACGGCGCCGTTGCCGGGGAGATCAAGACACGCCGCAAGGGGAGTCTCCACTTCCCAATCTCTTTACTTTGTTTTTGTCTTGCTTTATTTTATTTACTACTTTGTTTGCTGCATTATATCAAAACACAAAAAAATTAGTTGCTAGCTTTACTTTATTTACTATCTTGTTTGCTATATCAAAAACACAAAAAAATTAGTTACTTGCATTTACTTTATCTAGTTTGCTTTATTTACTACTGCTAAAATGGCCACCCCTGAAAATACTAAGTTGTGTGACTTCACAACCACAAATAATAATGATTTCCTATGCACACCTATTGCTCCACCTGCTACTACAGCAGAATTCTTTGAAATTAAACTCGCTTTCTTGAATCTTGTTATGCGAGAGCAATTTTCTGGTGTTAGTTCTGATGATGCTGCTGCCCATCTTAATATTTTTGTTGAATTGTGTGAAATGAAAAAGTATAAAGATGTAGATGGTGACATTATTAAATTGAAATTGTTTCCTTTCTCATTAAGAGGAAGAGCTAAAGATTGGTTGCTATCTCTGCCTAAGAATAGTATTGATTCCTGGACTAAATGCAAGGATGCTTTTATTGGTAGATATTATCCCCCTGCTAAAATTATATCTTTGAGGAGTAGCATAATGAATTTTAAACAATTGGATAATGAACATGTTGCCAAGCTTGGGAAAGAATGAAATCTTTGGTTAAAAATTGCCCAACCCATGGACTGACTACTTGGATGATCATCCAAACCTTCTATGCGGGACTAAATTTTTCTTCGCGGAATTTATTGGATTCAGCTACTGGAGGTACCTTTATGTCCATTACCTTGGGGGCGGCTACAAAGCTTCTTGATGATATGATGGTTAATTACTCTGAATGGCACACGGAAAGAGCTCCACAAGGTAAGAAGGTAAATTCTGTTGAAGAATCCTCTTCCTTGAATGATAAGATTGATGCTATTATGTCTATGCTTGTGAATGATAGGACTAATGTTGATCCTAATAATGTTCCGTTAGCTTCATTGGTTGCCCAAGAAGAACATGTTGATGTAAACTTCATTAAAAATAGTAATTTCAACAACAATGCTTATCGGAACAGTTCTAGTAATAACTATAGGCCATATCCTTATAATAATGGTAACGGTTATGCTAATTCTTATGGGAATTCTTACAATAATAATAGGAACACACCCCCTGGACTTGAAGCTATGCTTAAAGAATTTATTAGTACACAAACTGCTTTTAACAAATGCGTTGAGGAAAAGCTCAATAAAATTGATATTCTCGCTTCTAAGGTTGATAGTCTTGCCTCCGATGTTGATCTTTTGAAATCGAAAGTTATGCCTAATAGGGATATTGAAAATAAAATTGTTACTACAGCAAATGCCATCCAAGTTAGAATTAATGAGAATATAAGATTAATGGCTGAACTGCGTGCTAGGTGGGATAGAGAAGAAAATGAAAAACTAGCTAAAGAGAAAAATGTAGCTAAAGTTTGGACTATTACCACCACTAGCAATGTTAATGATTCACATGTTGCTGCACCTCCTACTATTAATGGTAAAATAATTGGTGTTGGCAATGTTTCTACTTCTAGTGCAAAGCACGCAAAACTGCCTGAAACTGCTAAAACTGCTGAAACTGCCTGTGATAAAACTGCTGAAATTTTTTCCAACCTTGGGGATGATGATCCCATTGCTGTAGCTCATAATGATTTAGATTTTGATGATTGCCACATCTCTGAAGTTATAAAGTTCTTACAAAAACTTGCTAAGAGTCCCAATGCAAGCACTGTAAACTTGGCTTTCACAAAACATATTACAAATGCTCTCATAAAAGCTAGAGAAGAGAAACTAAAACTTGAAACTCTATTCCTAGAAAGCTAGAGGATGGTTGGGAGCCCATCATTAAAATGAGGGTCAATGATTTTGATTGTAATGCTTTATGTGATCTTGGTGCAAGTATTTCTGTTATGCCTAAGAAAGTCTATGATATGCTTGACTTGCCACCATTGAAAAATTGTTATTTGGATGTTAATCTCGCTGATAATGCTAAGAAGAAACCTTTGGGGAGAGTTGATAATGTTCATATTATGGTTAACAATAACCTTGTCCCCGTTGATTTTGTTGTCTTGGATATTGAATGCAATGCATCTTGCCCCATTATATTGGGAAGACCTTTTCTTCGAACCGTTGGTGCTACTATTGATATGAAGGAAGGTAATATTAAATATCAATTTCCTCTCAAGAAAGGTATGGAACACTTCCCTAGAAAGAGAATGAAGTTACCTTATGATTCTATTATTAGAACAAATTATGATGTTGATGCTTCATCTCTTGATGTTACTTGATTTACACTTTCTGCGCCTAGCTGAAAGGCGTTAAAGAAAAGCGCTTATGGGAGACAACCCATGTTTTTACTACAGTATTTTTGTTTTATATTTGAGTGTTGGAAGTTGTTTACTACTGTATCAACCTCTCCTTATGTTAGTTTTGTGTTTTGTTGTGCCAAGTAAAGTCTTTGATAGTAAAGTAAATACTAGATTTGGATTACTGCGCAGAAACAGATTTCTTTGCTGTCACGAATCTGGGTCTAATTCTCTTTAGGTAACTCAGAAAATTAAGCAAATTTACGTGAGTGATCCTCAGATATGTACGCAACTTTCATTAAATTTGGGCATTTTCATTTGAGCAAGTCTGGTGCCTTAGTAAAATCCATCTTTACGGACTGTTCTGTTTTGACAGATTCTGCCTTTTATTTCGCATTGCCTCTTTTGCTATGTTGGATGAATTTCTTTGATCCATTAATGTCCGAGTAGCTTTATGCAATGTCCAGAAGTGTTAAGAATGATTGTGTCACCTCTGAACATGTTAATTTTTATTGTGCACTAACCCTCTAATGAGTTGTTTCGAGTTTGGTGTGGAGGAAGTTTTCAAGGATCAAGAGAGGAGTATGATACAATCTGATCAAGGAGAGTGAAAGCTCTAAGCTTGGGGATGCCCGGTGGTTCACCCTGCATATTTTAAGAAGACTCAAGCGTCTAAGCTTAGGGATGCCCAAGGCATCCCCTTCTTCATCGACAACATTATCGGGTTCCTCCCCTGAAACTATATTTTTATTCGGCCTCATCTTATGTACTTTGCTTGGAGCGTCGGTTTGTTTTTGTTTTTGTTTTGTTTGAATAAAATGGATCCTAGCATTCACCATATGGGAGAGAGACACGCTCCGCTGTAGCATATGGACAAGTATGTCCTTAGGCTTTACTCATAGTATTCATGGCGAAGTTTCTTCTTCGTTAAATTGTTATATGGTTGGAATTGGAAAATGCTACATGTAGTAATTCTAAAATGTCTTGGATAATTTGATACTTGGAAATTGTTGTGCTCATGTTTAAGCTCTTGCATCATATACTTTGCACCCATTAATGAAGAAACACTTAGAGCTTGCTAATTTGGTTTGCATATTTGGTTTCTCTAGAGTCTAGATAATATCTAGTATTGAGTTTTGAACAACAAGGAAGACGGTGTAGAGTCTTATAATGTTTACAATATGTCTTTTATGTGAGTTTTGCTGCACTCAGTTCATCCTTGTGTTTGTTTCAAATAACCTTGCTAGCCTAAACCTTGTATCGAGAGGGAATACTTCTCATGCATCCAAAATCCTTGAGCCAACCACTATGCCATTTGTGTCCACCATACCTACCTACTACATGGTATTTCTCCGCCATTCCAAAGTAAATTGCTTGAGTGCTACCTTTAAAATTCCATCATTCACCTTTGCAATATATAGCTCATGGGACAAATAGCTTAAAAACTATTGTGGTATTGAATATGTACTTATGCACTTTATCTCTTATTAAGTTGCTTGTTGTGCGATAACCATGTTTCTGGGGACGCCATCAACTATTCTTTGTTGAATATCATGTGAGTTGCTATGAATGTCCGTGTTGTCTGAAGTAAGAGAGATCTACCACCTTTATGGTTGGAGCATACATATTGTTAGAGAAGAACATTGGGCCGCTAACTAAAGCCATGATTCATGGTGGAAGTTTCAGTTTTGGACATATATCCTCAATCTCATATGAGAATAATAATTGTTGCCACATGCTTATGCATTTAAGAGGAGTCCATTATCTGTTATCCATGTTGTCCCGGTATGGATGTCTAAGTTGAGAATAATCAAAAGCGAGAAATCCAAAATGCGAGCTTTCTCCTTAGACTTTTGTACAGGCGGCATGGAGGTACCCAATTGTGACACTTGGTTAAAACATGTGTATTGCGATGATCCGGTAGTCCAAGCTAATTAGGACAAGGTGCGGGAACTATTAGTATACTATGCATGAGGCTTGCAACTTGTAAGATATAATTTACATAACTCGTATGCTTTATTACTACCGTTGACAAAATTGTTTCATGTTTTCAAAATAAAAGCTCTAGCACAAATATAGCAATCGATGCTTTCCTCTTTGAAGGACCATTCTTTTTACTTTTATGTTGAGTCGGTTCACCTATCTCTCTCCACCTCAAGAAGCAAACACTTGTGTGAGCTGTGCATTGATTCCTACATACTTGCATATTGCACTTGTTATATTACTCTATGTTGACAATTATCCATGAGATATACATGTTACAAGTTGAAAGCAACCGCTAAAACTTAATCTTCCTTTGTGTTGCTTCAATACCTTTACTTTGATTTATTGCTTTATGAGTTAACTCTTATGCAAGACTTATTGATGCTTGTCTTGAAGTACTATTCATGAAAAGTCATTGCTTTATGATTCACTTGTTTACTCATGTCATTACCATTGTTTTGATCGCTGCATTCATTACATATGTTTACAAATAGTATGATCAAGGTTATGATGGCATGTCACTTCGGAAATTATCTTTGTTATCGTTTTACCTGCTTCGGGACGAGCAGAACTAAGCTTGGGGATGCTGATACGTCTCCGACGTATCGATAATTTCTTATGTTCCATGCCACATTATTGATGATATCTACATGTTTTATGCACACTTTATGTCATATTCGTGCATTTTACGGAACTAACCTATTAACAAGATGCCGAAGAGCCGATTCTGTTTTCTCGCTGTTTTTGGTTTCAGAAATCCTAGTAACGAAATATTCTCGGAATTGGACGAAATCAACGCCCAGGGTCCTATTTTGCCACGAAGCTTCCAGAAGACCGAAGGGGAGTCGAAGTGGGGCCACGAGGCGCCGCCACACTAGGGCGGCGCGGCCCAGGCCCTGGCCGCACCGACCTATGGTGTAGCCCCCTCGTCTGGCCCCCGACACTGCCCTTCCGCCTACTTAAAGCCTCCGTCGCGAAACCCCTGATGCGAAAAACCACGATACGGAAAACCTTACTGAGACGCCGCCGCCGCCGATCCCATCTCGGGGGATTCTCGGAGATCTCCTCCGGCACCCTGCCGGAGAGGGGATTCATCTCCGGAGGACTCTACACCGCCATGGTCGCCTCCGGAGTGATGAGTGAGTAGTTCACCCCTGGACTATGGGTCCATAGCAGTAGCTAGATGGTTGTCTTCTCCTCATTGTGCTTCATTGCCTGGATCTTGTGAGCTGCCTAACATGATCAAGATCATCTATCTCGTAATACTATATGTTGTGTTTGTCGGGATCCGATGGATAGAGAATACTATGTTATGTTAATTATCAAGTTATTACCTATGTGTTGTTTATGATCTTGCATGCTCTCCGTTATTAGTAGAGGCTCGGCCAAGTTTTTGCTCTTAACTCCAAGAGGGAGTATTTATGCTCGATAGTGGTTTCATGCCTCCATTGATATACGGGACAGAGTGATGGAAAGTTCTAAGGTTGTGGATGTGCTTGTTGCCACTAGGGATAAAACATTGATGCTATGTCTAAGGATATAGTTGTTGATTACATTACGCACCATACTTAATGCAATTGTCCGTTGCTTTGCAACTTAATATCGGAAGGGGTTCGGATGATAACCCGAAGGTGGACTTTTTAGGCATAGATGCATGCTGGATGGCGGTCTATATACTTTGTCGTAATGCCCAATTAAATCTCACTATATTTATCATGACATGTATGTGCATTGTTATGCCCTCTCTATTTGTCAATTTGCCCGACTGTAATTTGTTCACCCAACATGCTTTTATCTTATGGGAGAGACACCTCTAGTGAACTGTGGACCCCGGTCCATTCTTTTATACTGAAATACAAATCTGCTGCAATACTTGTTCTTTACTGTTTTCCGCAAACAATCATCTTCCACACAATACGGTTAATCCTTTGTTACGAGCAAGCCGGTGAGATTGACAACCTCACTTGTTTCGTTGGGGCAAAGTACTTTGGTTGTGTTGTGCAGGTTCCACGTTGGCGTCGGAATCTCCGGTGTTGCGCCGCACTACATCCCGCCGCCATCAACCTTCAACGTGCTTCTTGGCTCCTCCTGGTTCGATAAACCTTGGTTTCTTTCTGAGGGAAAACTTGCTGCTGTGCGCATCATACCTTCCTCTTGGGGTTCCCAACGAACGTGTGAGTTACACGCCATCAGCCGCCGCCATGCCCGGGGCCGCCGCCCCAGCTCCCATGTGATGCGGGCGGAGCAGCCCGTCGCGCGGAGGAGAAGGCGCATCAGACACGGCCGCCTCCAGGCCCCAAGGGCCAACATCCAGCCACACCACCACCATTGCTGCCTCACCTTCGACCGCCGACACCGCGCACCACCACCACAACAAAAGAAGATCAGGAGCGGCGCCGCCACCTCCCAGGGTCGCGACCAGCTGAAACCCCCGCCACCGCCGGCGGCGTGGGAAGGGAAGGGCTGGAGGGGGGCCGGAGGTCCGGTGAGAAGGGGCTCCCCGGAGTGGCGCGGCACCGCCAACCGGGGGAGGGTTAGGGCGGGGGAGTACAAGCAAACTCCCCGGATGCAACCTCACCGCAATCTCAGTATGTGTTCTTTGGTGGTGAGCTGTGTGTGATTAGGTACGCAAAAGAATTGAATAACAGATTAGGGTCCTTTGATTCATAGAATTTATAAACAAATTGTACATGATTTTAATGATTTTAGTTCTATGGAAAAAACTCTACATTGGTTTTTTATTAATGGAAACATGTAGGGTAAATCATATAGGAAACAACATTAGCCATACCTCATGAAAAATTCCTTTGGTACAATTAAACACATTTTATGTTTTTTTATAGAAATTAAATAGACATGATATCTCAATCTATAATTTTTCGATTCTTGTGTTTTTCTATCCTATGAATCAAATGAGCCCTTATGTTAGGTAGCTAATTGGTGGAAACGGACAATTGCTTTCCAGTTGTGCCGTGTCCGATGGTCAAAATTAACTCGGTATACAAAAGCTACCACCAACAATTCCCCGTTCCACCATCACTGGTCGCTAGTATGGCGGCTCACCACTTCCTCCTGTCCGTGGCCAAAGATGGTACCCGGGGTTTACTGAAGGCCCACAAGTCGAAGCATATGAAGTTCGGAAGCCCAGTTAGTATTAAGGAAAGTTAGAGTTGTATTAGGAAATATAGAGACTTGTAACTTTACGAGTTGAACTCAGAGAGTCTCCCGGAATCTGTAATCTTTTGTAACACGGTATCCTCGGCTCCGCCTCCTATATAAGGGGGAGTCGAGGGACGAAGAGATGATCGGATCCATTGTCAACATAACCCTAGTTTCTTAATCGTCGAGTACTTTTCGGCTGAAACCCTCGAGATCTACTTACCCTCTACTTTCAACTAAACCCTAGTCTATAATACGTAGGCATTGATAAGTTAATCCCTTGTCACCCGATGTAACCTCAGCGCAATCTCAGTATGTGTCCTTTGGTGGTGAGCTGTGTGTGATTAGGTAGGCAAAAGAATTGAATAACGGATTAGGGCTCCTTTGATTCATAGAATTTATAAACAAATTGTACATGATTTAGTTCTATGGAAAAAATTCTATATTGGTTGTTTGATTAATGCTAACAATGTAGGGTAAATCATATAGGAAAAAGCATTAATCATACCTCATGAAAAATTCCTTTGCTATAATTAAACATATTTTATATTTTTGTAGAATTTAAATTTTTTTTTGAAATGGGAGCACAGCCCAGCCTCAGAATTTAAATAGACATGACATCTCAATCCTATAATTTTTCCGTTCCTGTGTTTTTCTATCCTATGAATCAAATGAGCCCTTAGGTTAGGTAGCTAACAATTGATTTCCAGTTGTGCCGTGTCTGATGGTCAAAATTAACCCGGTATACAAAAGCTACCACCAACAATTCCCCGTTCAACACCCGCAATTCCCCGTTCCACCATCACTGGTCGCTAGTATGGCGGCTCACCACCTCCTCCTGTCCGTGGCCATCGTCACCGTCGCGTTATTCGCTTCCCCCGCCGCAGGAGAATACCCGTGGCTAATTTGCAGCTCCAGCACCTACACGGCCAACAGCAGGTACGAGAAGAACATCTACCGCATCGGTGCCATCCTCCCCAAGAAGGCCTCCCAGTCACCGGACCTCTTCGCAACCGCCCAGGTCGGCGCCGTTCCGCAGCAAGTCTGGGCTCTCGCGCTCTGCCGCGGCGACGCCAACGCCTCCTACTGCTTCACCTGCCTCGACCAGGCCTTCCGGGTCCTGCCGGACGCGTGCTCCTACAGAAGGTCCGCCACCGTCTTCTACGACTCCTGCGTGGCCCAGTACTCAAACATCCGTTCCCGCCCCACCGACGACACAACATACAACCCGACGCGCCCGACCCTCTTCAACATTAACGCCACGGTCGAGCCGGCCAGGTTCCAGCGCGTCGTGGCGGCGCTCATCAACGCCACCGTGAACTACGCCGTGTACAACTCCACGCGGCTGTACGCGTCCGGGGAGGCCGACTTGGACCAGGAGTTCCCCAAGGTGTACGCCTGGGCGCAGTGCACGCCGGACCTTACGCCGGAGCGGTGCCGGGACTGCCTCGTCCAGAACATGGAGTATCTGCCGACGACGTTCACCAGCTCTATTGGAGCCAGGCTTCTTGGGGTGAGGTGCAGCTACCGGTACGAGACGGTGCCCTTCTTTGATGGACCGGCCATGGTGCGACTGCCAGGAACGGCAGCCAGCTCCCGAGGACCGGCCTCTGCGCCGGCTGTGACGCCAGCGACGGCGGCCGGAGAAGGTGAGTCAAATTAAAGCTTCAACCTTTACTATGCGACTGTGACACATCATTTCGGTTATTGCCTTATTGCAACTTGCAGTCTTGCAAGACGCCTATCATAGCTTTTGCACGCCGAAATCAAACATGCTTGAGCCGCACATTCTTTCCATATTCTCTTCCTTTTCCTCAGTTATGTTCCCACGGAGTCCGTGTAAAGTGTAGGAATTTACTATGTCCCTTCCACAATATAAGCCTTTTTTTTAAAGCTAAAAAGGCTTATATTTCGAAACGGATGTAATACCATTCATGTGCTCGAGATCACCATTTCGTGAAACTAACTTCTCTTTTCTGGGAAATATAAGTAACTGCTCTGTTTGAATTTACTTCTCCATCACATCTCTTTCCTTGTCTTATTTAGGGCTGCTTGCAAGTCATGTTCTACTTCAGTAACCTTATATGCCATTTCAGTTCTAATTTGTAAACCTCATCGGACCTGACATTTGTCTTGCTACATTCGTTTAATTCACAGGGAGAAAGTACAGTGCTTCTGCTTTGGTTCTTATAGTTGCTCTTCCTACTATAGCTGTCATAAACCTTGTCGCTTGCTTCCTTCTCTGGAGAAGGCGGCGGACACTAGAACAAGAAAAACAGCCAAGTAAGTCCTGTATACTCCTCAAAAATTATAACCGTGCAACAATTCACTGTGGGCCCAAACTGGCATAAACACTGACCAACTTGTGGTCACAATTTTTTTTAGATAAATGAGCATAGCCCAGCCTCTGCATCAATAGATGCACACGGCTTGCGTTATTAAACCAAAGTATCAATTCACAAGATTCCAACATCACTCCGTTCAAATGGCATTGATAATTAAACATATCCAGGTTATTATACCGAAGACGAGGACATCGATAGTGTAGAGTACATGCTGATTGGTATCTCAACACTCCGTTCTGCAACCGGGGATTTTGCGGAAATCAACAAGCTCGGCGAAGGCGGATTTGGTGCGGTGTACAAGGTACATACCAAGCAATTATATATATCTTGGGGAAAACACGTCGCAATTTTTATAGGTCGGCTTAATTTTGGTTCCATCTTGCACAGGGTACTCTGCCGAACGGCGAAGAAATAGCAGTGAAGAGACTGTCAAGGAGCTCAACTCAAGGAGTGGAGGAGCTGAAGAACGAGCTCGCCTTGGTTGCCAAGCTTAAGCACAAGAACCTGGTCAGGCTTGTCGGCGTCTGCTTGGAGCAGCAGGAGCGGCTGCTCGTCTACGAGTTGGTCTCAAACCTGAGCCTCGATAAGATCCTATTCGGTACTAACACGGAGTCTTTCAGTTCTCTACATTTTCTCTCTTCTGTTTTGGTACTACTTTCTCGGAAATTCAATTCGGCTCCCGGGTGCATATGCTCCCTCTATCAAAAAGTTATATTTCGAAATGTCGAAAAATTTTGACAAAAAATTTTACATGTACATCTCCACAATATACGTAGGTTCGTCAAGTTTCGCGATGAACCAATATGTTTTGTGGTCTATGTAAAAAAGAGAAAATTTATCTCCTGAAAAGCTTTATTTTCAGCATTGAATTTTGTCTTTTTTACACACGTCAAACGACAAGTCGGATTTTTATGAAACAACTTTGTGAGCGTGTAGCACGTGAAGATGTACGCTCGAATTTTTCGTTTCAATTTTTTGAAATTTCAAAATGTATGTAACATGCATTTCAAAATAAAGGGAGCATATGCTCCCATGTGCCAAAACACCATTCCCCTACTTTCTTAACTTATGTACGTTGCGTAGACACCGAGAAACGTGAACAGCTTGACTGGGGAAAGAGGTTCAAGATTATAAAAGGAATCGCTCGAGGTTTGCAGTACCTCCATGAGGACTCCCAGCTCAAAGTAGTACACCGTGATCTGAAAGCTAGCAACGTCTTGCTTGACACCAACATGAACCCCAAGATCTCAGACTTTGGCCTCGCCAAGCTCTTCAGGCGAGATCAGACGCAGGGCGTCACAAACCATATCGTCGGAACATAGTCAGTAATTTGGAAACTACTACATACTCCCGTTCATTCAGTAGGCATAAACTGAACCTAACTGGATTGCCATGCTGTACTAGTGGATACATGGCGCCAGAGTACGTGATGCGCGGAAACTACTCGGTGAAATCAGACGCTTACAGCTTCGGGGTCATGGTTCTGGAGATCGTGACTGGGAGGAAGAACAACAACTGCGATACCCAACAATCCGAAGATCTCTTGACTACGGTACGTTTCTTGCTTGCTATGTAAATGTATGTATCAGATGTCGCCACACAGTATTGCTCAGGTTGCTGCAAATGGTGCAGACATGGGAGCACTGGACGGCCGGGACAGTGTTGGGTATGATGGACCAGTGCATGAGAAGCAGCTTCTCGGAAAGCGAAGTGTTGAGATGCATCCACGTAGGGCTTCTGTGCGTCCAGGGTAACCCGACGGACCGTCCGTTGATGTCGTCGGTAGTCATGATGCTCGGGAGTGAAACCATCTCCCTCAGTAGTCCGTCCAAGCCGACGATCTATGGAAGGGACAATGCTGGTGCCAACTCGGGCATGGTGTTCGGGTCAAACTTTTCTGTGCATGATGGTCCTCGAGAGTCCATTTAACAAATTCAGCTGATGCCCACCTGTTTGATATCGCTCCTTTCTTGAATGCAAAGCCACTATGAAAAATATATATTCAAATGCTACTAACATTAATCGAGAATAAATGCTTAGATTTCTATCATGTAGGATGTTTTTTATTAATGTGAATGTTGCATGCATCGGTAGAGAAGGAGACATCACATGCAATAAATTTAATTAACCCGAAACGCAAAATATTTTCACATACTACCTCCATCACGGTTCATAGGACTTATGCGTATTTCTAGATTGCTCATTTGGTCAACATAATATTAGTTATACAACACAAAATTTATATCATTAGAAAGTAGAATATGTGATCTTTCTAATGATATATGTTTTGCAATAAATATCTTGTATTATCATGTTCAAATTTACAATCTAGGAATACATGCAAGTCCTATGAACCCGGACAAAGGGAGTAATTAATTATGATATTTATCAGTTTACTTTATTTTCTTGATATATAAAATTTGAGTTTGTGGCCTTCTATACAAGGAGAGAGGAGTACCGAAGATTATGTTGGTATGTACTCCCTTAAAATAGTTGGAAGGCTCGAAAGTGTATTTCCTTAGGGCATGATTGGTTGCTCATATCGGTTTTTTCGCGTTTCGTCCCGTCAGATGCAATTTGGCTCGGTAGCTACCATATGAGTAATAAAAAGTTAAAAACGTGACTTGGGCTAGCTTTGACACTGTGTTTAAATGCTAGCAATTATACCTGGGTTCGGTTTGAGAAACGATAGGCACTTTGATTGATTAGTTGTTTCAGGCTAGGAAGAAACTTGCCAACTTGTTTGGTTATGTGCGGAAAGAGGAATGTAATTAACCCGCAACGCAAAGCACTTTCACATAATTAATTCAATTGTGATATTTATTAGTTTACTTTGTTTTCTTGGTATATAAAATTTGAGTTTGTAGCCTTCTATACAAGGACAGAGGAGTACCGGAGATTTTGTTGGTATGTATTCCCTTAGAATATACGGAAGGGTGAAAATCTATCTTCGCTTGTTCCCCTTAATTCACCATTAAAACATCAATCCTAGTCCACTAGGTAGAGTATTGAGTTATTGAAAATACTAACATGTTGGCCCTCGCAAATGCGAGGGCAATGGCTGAACATGTCTAAAATGTTTACTACGGTTTCACAGAAATTTATATTATGTGATAATTAACATGATTCTGTGGGCAGCACAAATATTATTCAAAAAAGAGCATTTGTGCAGGTGACGTCTTTAATGATATGATCCGTTATTTGTGGTACTCCCTCTCTCATAGTTTATTAGACGTGAGCGTACCCCTAGATCGCAAATTTGTTCAAGTTAGCATTAGTTATATGTTATAAAAATTATATCATTAGAAAGTTTTGATGTTCTATTTTCTAATGATATAATTTTTGTATATATAATTTAAATTATATAGGTTAAATTGACGACCTAGAGATACATGGAAGACTAGTAAACTGAAAGGGAGGGAGTACTAGAATAATTGATGTTGCCAAAAGAGTTTATCAATGACTATTGGTGCCTTTTGTACGCGGTAATATATTAGATCAATGCATAGAATTAAAATTTGTTGCAAGCTAGGATGTCGCACTTTAATGTTACTTTAGTTTTTTTTTCAAAATGAGGAGTGCCGTCTCTGCATCGATAAATGCATACAACCTTTAATGTTACTTTATTGTGAGGAGTACTCGCTATTTTCTGATTGAATGAGAGTCAATAAAAAGAACTATATACACTAGTAGTCCCACAACTTGCGTGAGATTAGGGATGACACCCGCAGGGTATGGGTACGGGTAGAGCCATCCCATACCCGTACCCGTCGCCTTAAATCTTACCCGTCATCCGTCCCCATACCTGTCAATGGGTATAAGTTTTTTCCATACCCGTCACCTGACAGGGTAAATGGGTACCCGCGTGTAAAAAATACCCGCGCTTACAACACATTGATGGCGTGTATTTCACACGTTCGTTGGGCAACCCCAAGAGGAAGGTATGATGCGCACAGCAGCAAGTTTTCCCTCAGAAAGAAACCAAGGTTTATCGAACCAGGAGGAGCCAAGAAGCACGTTGAAGGTTGATGGCGGCGGGATGTAGTGCGGCGCAACACCAGAGATTCCGGCGCCAACGTGGAACCTGCACAACACAACCAAAGTACTTTGCCCCAACGAAACAGTGAGGTTGTCAATCTCACCGGCTTGCTGTAACAAAGGATTAACCGTATTGTGTGGAAGATGATTGTTTGCAGAGAAAATAGTAAAACAAGTATTGCAGCAGATTTGTATTTCAGTATTAAAGAATGGACCGGGGTCCACAGTTCACTAGAGGTGTCTCTCCCATAAGATAAAAGCATGTTGGGTGAACAAATTACAGTCGGGCAATTGACAAATAGAGAGGGCATAACAATGCACATACATGACATGATAAGTATAGTGAGATTTAATTGGGCATTACGACAAAGTACATAGACCGCCATCCAACTGCATCTATGCCTAAAAAGTCCACCTTCGAGGTTATCATCCGAACCCCTCCAGTATTAAGTTGCTAACAACGGACAATTGCATTAAGTATGGTGCGTAATGTAATCAACAACTACATCCTCGGACATAGCGCCAATGTTTTATCCCTAGTGGCAACAGCACAACACAACCTTAGAACTTTCTCGTCACTTGTCCTGGTGTCAATGCGGGCATGAACCCACTATCGAGCATAAATACTCCCTCTTGGAGTTAAAAGTAAAAACTTGGCCAGAGCCTCTACTAGTAACGGAGAGCATGCAAGATCATAAACAACACATATGTAATAACTTGATAATTAACATGACATGGTATTCTCTATCCATCGGATCCCGACAAACACAACATATAGAATTACGGATAGATGATCTTGATCATGTTAGGCAGCTCACAAGATCCAACAATGAAGCACAATGAGGAGAAGACAACCATCTAGCTACTGCTATGGACCCATAGTCCAGGGGTGAACTACTCACTCATCACTCCGGAGGCGACCATGGCGGTGTAGAGTCCTCCGGAGATGAATCCCCTCTCCGGCGGGGTGCCGGAGGAGATCTCCCGAATCCCCGAGATGGGATCGGCGGCGGCGGCGTCTTAGTAAGGTTTTCCGTATCGTGGTTTTTCGCATCGGGGGTTTCGCGACGGAGGCTTTAAGTAGGCGGAAGGGCGAGTCGGGGGCCGACGAGGGGGCCACACCATAGGGCGGCGCGGGCCCCCCCGGGCCGCGCCGCCTTGTGGTGTCGCCACCTCGTGGCCCCACTTCGTATGTTCTTCGGTCTTCTGGAAGCTCCGTGGAAAAATAGGCCCCTGGGTCTTTGTTTCGTCCAATTCCGAGAATATTTCGTTACTAGGATTTCTGAAACCAAAAACAGCAGAAAATAGGAACTGGCACTTCGGCATCTTGTTAATAGGTTAGTTCCAGAAAATGCACGAATATGACATACAGTGTGCATAAAACATGTAGGTATCATCAATAATATGGCATAGAACATAAGAAATTATCGATACGTCGGAGACGTATCAAGCATCCCCAAGCTTAGTTCTGCTCGTCCCGAGCAGGTAAAACGATAACAAAGATAATTTCTGAAGTGATATGCCATCATAACTTTGATCATACTATTTGTAAACATATGTAGTGAATGCAGCGATCAAAACAATGGTAATGACATGAGTAAACAAGTGAATCATAAAGCAAAGACTTTTCATGAATAGTACTTCAAGACAAGTATTAATAAGTCTTGCATAAGAGTTAACTCGTAAAGCAATAAATCAAAGTAAAGGCATTGAAGCAACACAAAGGAAGATTAAGTTTCAGCGGTTGCTTTCAACTTGTAACATGTATATCTCATGGATAATTGTCAACATAGAGTAATATAACAAGTACAATATGCAAGTATGTAGGAATCAATGCACAGTTCACACAAGTGTTTGCTTCTTGAGGTGGAGAGAGATAGGTGAACTGACTCAACATAAAAGTAAAGAGAATGGTCCTTCAAAGAGGAAAGCATCGATTGCTATATTTGTGCTAGAGCTTTTATTTTGAAAACATGAAACAATTTTGTCAACGGTAGTAATAAAGCATATGAGTTATGTAAATTATATCTTACAAGTTGCAAGTCTCATGCATAGTATACTAATAGTGCCCGCACCTTGTCCTAATTAACTTGGACTACCGGATCTTTGCAATGCATATGTTTTGACCAAGTGTCACAATGGGGTACCTCCATGTCGCCTGTGCAAAGGTCTAAGGAGAAAGCTCGCATTTTGGATTTCTCGCTTTTGATTATTCTCAACTTAGACATCCATACCGGGACAACATGGACAACAGATAATGGACTCCTCTTTAATGCATAAGCATGTGGCAACAATTATTATTCTCATATGAGATTGAGGATATATGTCCAAACTGAAACTTCCACCATGAATCATGGCTTTAGTTAGCGGCCCAATGTTCTTCTCTAACAATATGCATGCTCCAACCATGAAGGTGGTAGATCTCTCTTGCTTCAGACAAGACGGACATGCATAGCAACTCACATGATATCCAACAAAGAATAGTTGATGGCGTCCCCGAAACATGGTTATCGCTCAACAAGCAACTTAATAAGAGATAAAGTGCATAAGTACATATTCAATACCACAATAGTTTTTAAGCTATTTGTCCCATGAGCTATATATTGCAAAGGTGAATGATGGAATTTTAAAGGTAGCACTCAAGCAATTTACTTTGGAATGGCGGATAAATACCATGTAGTAGGTAGGTATGGTGGACACAAATGGCATAGTGGTTGGCTCAAGGATTTTGGATGCATGAGAAGTATTCCCTCTCGATACAAGGTTTAGGCTAGCAAGGTTATTTGAAACAAACACAAGGATGAACGGTACAGCGAAACTCACATAAAAGACATATGGTAAACATTATAAGACTCCATACCGTCTTCCTTGTTGTTCAAAACTCAATACTAGATGTTATCTAGACTCTAGAGAAACCAAATATGCAAACCAAATTAGCAAGTTCTAAGTATTTCTTCATTAATGGGTGCAAAGTATATGATGCAAGAGCTTAAACATGAGCACAACAATTGCCAAGTATCAAATTATCCAAGACATTTTAGAGTTACTACATGTAGCATTTTCCAATTCCAACCATATAACAATTTAACGAAGAAGAAACTTCGCCATGAATACTATGAGTAGAGCCTAAGGACATATTTGTCCATATGCAACAGCGGAGCGTGTCTCTCTCCCATAAAGTGAATGCTAGGATCCATTTTATTCAAACAAAACAAAAAACAAAAACAAACCGACGCTCCAAGCAAAGTACATAAGATGTGACGGAATAAAAATATAGTTTTAGGGGAGGAACTCGATAATGTTGTCGATGAAGAAGGGGATGCCTTGGGCATCCCCAAGCTTAGACGCTTGAGTCTTCTTAGAATATGCAGGGGTGAACCACCGGGGCATCCCCAAGCTTAGAGCTTTCACTCTCCTTGATCATATTGCATCATACTCCTCTCTTGATCCTTGAAAACTTCCTCCACACCAAACTCGAAACAACTCATTAGAGGGTTAGTGCATAATAAAAATTCACATGTTCAGAGGTGACACAATCATTCTTAACACTTCTGGACATTGCATAAAGCTACTGGACATTAGTGGATCAAAGAAATTCATCCAACATAGCAAAAGAGGCAATGCGAAATAAAAGACAGAATCTGTCAAAACAGAACAGTCCGTAAAGATGGATTTTATTAGGCCACCAGACTTGCTCAAACGAAAATGCTCAAATTGAATGAAAGTTGCGTACATATCTGAGGATCATGCTCGTAAATTGGCTTAATTTTCTGAGCTACCTACAGGGAGATAGACCCAGATTCGTGACAGCAAAGAAATCTGGAACTGCGCAGTAATCCAAATCTAGTACTTACTTTTCTATCAAAGACTTTACTTGGCACAACAAAACATAAAACTAAGATAAGGAGAGGTTGCTACAGTAGTAAACAACTTCCAAGACACAAATATAAAACAAAAATACTGTAGTAAAAACATGGGTTGTCTCCCATAAGCGCTTTTCTTTAACGCCTTTCAGCTAGGCGCAGAAAGTGTATCTCAAGTATTATCGAAGGGTGGTGCACCTACAGCGGGGTTTGGAGTTTTCTCAACCATGCATAGTATATTGGATACATAAGTTTCAGCGTCTCCCTTCTCATTAATCTTGGGCTTGCTACTCTTATCGAACAAATTTTCAGGAACAAGCCAAGCATAGTTATGTTCTAGTGCATCATTCATAGCTAGGAGTTTACATGGTATTGGTGCTTTGATCTCCCCACCATCATTAGCATTATTAGTGTACCTTATTCTATCCATATCCATTTTTTCAAGGAGACCAACAAAGTTAGTATGAGAACCAAGCATATTAAATTTAGCGAAGACCTTTCTAGCCTCTCTTGCTAGACCACCAAATTCTCTAAGAAGGGTTTCTAAAACAAAATCTTTCTTTTCCCCTTCTTCCATATCACCAAGTGTAAGAAACATGTGTTGGATTATAGGATTTAGATTAACAAATTTAGTTTCCAACAGGCGAACTAAAGCAGCACCAGCAATTTCATAAGTGGGAGCAAGGTCTACCAAGTGTCTATCTTCAAAATCTTCAATGGTACTAACATGGGTGAAAAATTCTTCTATATTGTTTCTCCCAATGATAGATCCGCGTCCTACCGGTATGTTCTTTGTGGTAAAATTGAAAGGAAACATGATGAAATAAGTAAAGTAAATGCAAGTAACTAATTTTTTTGTGTTTTTGATATAGCAAACAAGATAGCAAATAAAGTAAAGCTAGCAACTAATTTT
Source organism: Lolium rigidum (assembly GCF_022539505.1). Taxonomy (NCBI): domain Eukaryota; kingdom Viridiplantae; phylum Streptophyta; class Magnoliopsida; order Poales; family Poaceae; genus Lolium; species Lolium rigidum. The sequence goes on from NC_061514.1 coordinate 254,350,057, forward strand.
TTTGTGTTTTGATATAATGCAGCAAACAAAGTAGTAAATAAAATAAAGCAAGACAAAAACATAGTAAAGAGATTGAGAAGTGGAGACTCCCCTTGCAGCGTGTCTTGATCTCCCCGGCAACGGCGCCAGAAAATATGCTTGATGGCGTGTATTTCACACGTTCGTTGGGCAACCCCAAGAGGAAGGTATGATGCGTACAGCAGCAAGTTTTCCCTCAGAAAGAAACCAAGGTTTATCGAACCAGGAGGAGCCAAGAAGCACGTTGAAGGTTGATGGCGGCGGGATGTAGTGCGGCGCAACACCAGAGATTCCGGCGCCAACGTGGAACCTGCACAACACAACCAAAGTACTTTGCCCCAACGAAACGAGTGAGGTTGTCAATCTCACCGGCTTGCTGTAACAAAGGATTAACCGTATTGTGTGGAAGATGATTGTTTGCGAGAGAAAATAGTAAAACAAGTATTGCGAGCAGATTTGTATTTCGGTATTAAAGAATGGACCGGGGTCCACGGTTCACTAGAGGTGTCTCTCCCATAAGATAAAAGCATGTTGGGTGAACAAATTACGGTCGGGCAATTGACAAATAGAGAGGGCATAACAATGCACATACATGACATGATAAGTATAGTGAGATTTAATTGGGCATTACGACAAAGTACATAGACCGCCATCCAACTGCATCTATGCCTAAAAAGTCCACCTTCAGAGTTATCATCCGAACCCCCTCCGGTATTAAGTTGCTAACAACGGACAATTGCATTAAGTATGGTGCGTAATGTAATCAACAACTACATCCTCGGACATAGCGCCAATGTTTTATCCCTAGTGGCAACAAGCACAACACAACCTTAGAACTTTCTCATCCTTGTCCCGGTGTCAATGCGGGCATGAACCCACTATCGAGCATAAATACTCCCTCTTGGAGTTAAAAGTAAAAACTTGGCCAGAGCCTCTACTAGTAACGGAGAGCATGCAAGATCATAAACAACACATATGTAATAACTTGATAATTAACATGACATGGTATTCTCTATCCATCGGATCCCGACAAACACAACATATAGAATTACGGATAGATGATCTTGATCATGTTAGGCAGCTCACAAGATCCAACAATGAAGCACAATGAGGAGAAGACAACCATCTAGCTACTGCTATGGACCCATAGTCCAGGGGTGAACTACTCACTCATCACTCCGGAGGCGACCATGGCGGTGTAGAGTCCTCCGGGAGATGAATCCCCTCTCCGGCAGGGTGCCGGAGGAGATCTCCGAATCCCCCGAGATGGGATCGGCGGCGGCGGCGTCTCGGTAAGGTTTTCCGTATCGTGGTTTTTCGCATCGGGGATTTCGCGACGGAGGCTTTAAGTAGGCGGAAGGGCAGAGTCGGGGGCCCGACGAGGGGCCACACCATAGGGCGGCGCGGGCCCCCCGAGCCGCGCCGCCTTGTGGTGTCGCCACCTCGTGGCCCCACTTCGTATGTTCTTCGGTCTTTGGGAAGCTCCGTGGAAAAATAGGCCCCTGGGTCTTTGTTTCGTCCAATTCCGAGAATATTTCGTTACTAGGATTTCTGAAACCAAAAACAGCAGAAAACAGGAACTGGCACTTCGGCATCTTGTTAATAGGTTAGTTCCAGAAAATGCACGAATATGACATAAAGTGTGCATAAAACATGTAGGTATCATCAATAATATGGCATAGAACATAAGAAATTATCGATACGTCGGGGACGTATCACACATCAAATTGATCAAAAAAATATAAGAGAAGGTGAAGCGGTCCTAAATAGGAGTCTAATCCTCTCTAACCTACCAGAAATGGTTAGACCGGAAAGCGTGAGGTTTAGCTTTGCAATATGAAGGCGTGATTAGAGGGAAATTATGCAGTTTAGAATATTATGATGACCCACTAGTTAAATTTAGATGGGTAAATGGGTATGTGGGTATAGGTACCATCCAATACCCGTACCCGCTCTACCCAATGGGTACAATATTTTTCCATTTATAAACCCATGGGTAATATTTTATCCCATACCCGTAATCTTATTGGGGTTTTACCCGACGGGTACGTGGGTCATGGGTACCCATTACCATCCCTACGTTGAGATGTGCAAATTAATTCCACAACTTGTAAAATGGGGTACCGCAGTCCCACAACTTGTTTTAATGTGCAAAAGTTGGTCCAAGCGATTCACGAGGTGACAAGTGGCGATGTCTTTTATGCAAAAAAAAACCCTCCGTATTTTTCTATTAAAATGTATATACCTTACATTACGGGGTCCACTTGTCAGAGGAGATAATAAAATATAATCCATCGCTATGGTGATTCTAACCATGAACCTTCTACTTGTTGGACGCATAAAGCTAGGCAATGCGGCACAACGATACTTATGTTGATAAATTTATAGTAACTCTATATAAAACGGTACTTGCAGACCGCTATGTTAAGTAGCCTAAGTTTTTATATGACCCCTCCCCAACCCCTCCTCCTCCCGACCCCTCCCAAACCCTAACGGCCGCCGGGGCAAAGACCCTCGGGGCGTGGCGGCGGCGGGGGCCTTTCCTCGCCGTTGTGGGGAACGGCGGACGGGCTCTCCCCTCCTCGACGCATATGGCGGCGGCTGGCGCTGATGGTGACGGGCGGCGGCTCTTGCGCTGCGGTCCCCCCTCCCCTCCCGAAGGCTTCCACCCGCAGCACACCGGTAGGGGCTGGTGGTGGGCGGCGGCCAGGCCCTCGGTCTGCGCCATGCCCTCCCCTCCCCCTGCCTCTCATCGGTGCGAGGAGGCGATCTCGGGCTTCTTCCGCGACACGAGGGCGCCCGGGGCAGCAGCCTTGGGTTCGACGGAGGAGGTGGCGCTCTTCTTCGCCGGAGAGGGTCGGCTTGCGGTTGGTGGTGGTGGATGATGCGTGTAGTTGACACGTCCGTTGGGAACCCCAAGAGGAAGGTGTGATGCGCACAGTAGCAAGTTTTCCCTCAGAAAGAAACCAAGGTTTATCGAACCAGGAGGAGCCAAGAAGCACGTTGAAGGTTGATGGCGGAGGAGTGTAGTGCGGCGCAACACCAGGGATTCCGGCGCCAACGTGGAACCTGCACAACACAATCACAGAACTTTGCCCCAACATAACAGTGAGGTTGTCAATCTCACCGGCTTGTAGTAAACAAAGGATTAGATGTATAGTGTGGATGATGATGGTTGTTTACGAAGAACAGTAAAGAACAATTGCAGCAGATTGTATTTCGGATGTAAAGAATAAGACCGGGGTCCACAGCTCACTAGTGGTGTCTCTCCCATAAGATAGCAGATGTTGGGTGAACAAATTACAGTTGGGCAATTGACAAATAAAGAAGGCATAACAATGCACATACATATATCATGATGAGTACTATGAGATTTAATCAGGGCATTACGACAAAGTACATAGACCGCTATCCAAGCATGCATCTATGCCTAAAAAGTCCACCTTCGAGGTTATCATCCGAACCCCTCCAGTATTAAGTTGTAAACAACAGACAATTGCATTAAGTATGGTGCGTAATGTAATCAACACAAATATCCTTAGACAAAGCATCGATGTTTTATCCCTAGTGGCAACAACACATCCACAACCTTAGAACTTTCTCGTCACTGTCCCAGCATTTAATGGAGGCATGAACCCACTATCGAGCATAAATACTCCCTCTTGGAGTCACAAGTATCAACTTGGCCAGAGCCTCTACTAGCAACGGAGAGCATGCAAGAACATAAATAACATATATGATAGATTGATAATCAACTTGACATAGTATTCAATATTCATCGGATCCCAACAAACACAACATGTAGGATTACAAATAGATGATCTTGATCATGATAGGCAGCTCACAAGATCTAACATGATAGCACAATAAGGAGAAGACGACCATCTAGCTACTGCTATGGACCCATAGTCCAGGGGTGAACTACTCACACATCGATCCGGAGGCGATCATGGCGATGAAGAGACCTCCGGGAGATGATTCCCCTCTCCGGCAGGGTGCCGGAGGCGATCTCCTGAATCCCCCGAGATGGGATTGGCGGCGGCGGCGTCTCTGGAAGGTTTTCCGTATCGTGGCTCTCGGTACTGGGGGTTTCACGACGAAGACTATATGTAGGCGGAAGGGCAGGTCAAGAGGCGCCACGGGGGGCCCACACGCTAGGGCCGCGCGGCCAGCACCTGGGCCGCGCCGCCCTAGTGTCTGGCCACCTCGTGGCCCCACTTCGTAAGTCCTCCGGTCTTCTAGAAGCTTCGTGGAAAAATAGGCCCCTGGGCGTTGATTTCGTCCAATTCCGAGGATATTTCCTTACTAGGATTTCTGAAACCAAAAACAGCAGAAAACAAAGAATCGGCTCTTCGGCATCTCGTCAATAGGTTAGTGCCGGAAAATGCATAATAATGACATATAATGTGTATAAAACATGTGAGTATCATCATATAAGTAGCATGGAACATAAGAAATTATAGATACGTTTGGGACGTATCAAGCATCCCCAAACTTAGTTCCTACTCGCCCTCGAGTAGGTAAACGATAACAAAGATAATTTCTGAAGTGACATGCTATCATAATCTTGATCAATACTATTGTAAAGCATATGAGATGAATGCAGCGATTCGAAGCAATGATGAAGATAATGAGTAAACTAATGAATCATATAGCAAAGACTTTTCATGAATAATACTTTCAAGACAAGCATCAATAAGACTTGCATAAGAGTTACTCATAAAGCAATAAATTCGAAGTAAAGGCATTGAAGCAACACAAAGGAAGATAAAGTTTCAGCGGTTGCTTTCAACTTCAACATATATATCTCATGGATAATTGTCAACACAAAGCAATATAACAAGTGCAATAAGTAAACATGTAAGAATCAATGCACACAGTTGACACAAGTGTTTGCTTCTGGGATAGAAAGAATAGGCAAACTGACTCAACAATAAAGTAGAAGATAGGTCCTTCGCGAGAGGAAGCATTGATTACTATATTTGTGCTAGAGCTTTTCATTTTGAAAACAAGAAACAATTTTGTCAACGGTAGTAATAAAGCATATGAGTTATGTATAAAACATCTTATAAGTTGCAAGCCTCATGCATAGTATACTAATAGTGCTCGCATCTTGTCCTAATTAGCTTGGGTTAACACTGATTATCATTGCGTAGCATATGTTTCAACCAAGTGTCACAAAGGGGTACCTCTATGCCGCCTGTACAAAGGTCTAAGGAGAAAGCTCGCATTGGATTTCTCGCTTTTGATTATTCTCAACTTAGACATCCATACCGGGACAACATAGACAACGAGATAATGGACTCCTCTTTAATGCATAAGCATTCAACATCGATTATTATTCTCATAAGAGATTGAGGATTAGCTGTCCACACCTGAAACTTCCACCATGAATCATGGCTTTAGTTAGCGGCCCAATGTTCTTCTCTAACGGTATGCATACTCAAACCATTTGATTGTGAGAACCGCCCTTACTTCGAGACAAGACGAACATGCATAGCAACTCACATGATATTCAACAAAGGTAAAAGTTGATGGCGTCCCCGAAACATGGTTACCGCTCAACAAGCAACTTATTAAGAAATAAGACACATAAGTACATATTCTTCACCACGATAGTTTTTAAGGCTATTTGTCCCATGAGCTATATATTGCAAAGGCAAAGAATAGAAATTTTAAAGGTAGCACTCAAGTAATTTACTTTGGAATGGCGGAGAAATACCATGTGGTAGGTAGGTATGGTAGACACAAATGGCATGGTTATTGGCTCAAGGATTTGGATGCACGAGAAGAACTCCTCTCAATACAAGGCTAGGCTAGCAAGGTTGTTTGAAGCAAACTCAAGTATAAAAGGTGCAGCAAATCTCACATATGAACATATTGTAACTATTATAAGACTTTACATTGTCTCCTTGTTGTTCAAACACGTCAACCGTGAAAATATCTAGACTCTAGAGATCAATCATGCAAACCAAATTTTAACAAGCTCTATGTAGTTATTCATTAATGAGTACAAGGTACATGATGCAAGAGCTTAAACAAGATCTATATGAGCACAACAATTGCCAAGTATCACATTATTCAAGACATTAAACCATTTACCACATGCGGCATTTTCCGTTTCCAACCATATAACAATGAATGAAATAGTTCAAATTTCGCAATGAACATTAAAGATAAAACTAAGAACATATGTGTTCATACCAAACATCGGAGCGTGTCTCTCTCCCAAACAAAGAATGCTAGGATCTGATTTATTCAAACGAAAACAAAAATAAAAACAAATAGACGCTCCAAGTAAAGCACATAAGATGTGACGGAATAAAAATATAGTTTCACTAGAGGAACCTGATAAGTTGTCGATGAAGAAGGGATGCCTTGGGCATCCCCAAGCTTAGACGCTTGAGTCTTCTTAAAATATGTAGGGATGAACCACGGGGGCATCCCTAAGCTTTGACTTTTCACTCTTCTTGATCATATTGTATCATCCTCCTCTCTTGACCCTTGAAAACTTCCTCCACACCAAACTCGAAACAAACTCATTATAGGGTCAGTGCATAATTCATATATTCAGAGGTGACATAATCATTCTTAACACTTCTGGACATTGCACAAAGCTACTGAAAGTTAATGGAACAAATAAATCCATCTAACATAGCAAAACAGGCAATGCGAAATAAAAGGCAGAATCTGTCAAAACAGAACAGTTCGTAAAGACGAATTTTAAAGTGGCACCAGACTTGCTCAGATGAAAATTCCCAAATTGAATGAAAGTTGCGTACATATCTGAGGATCACGCACGTAAATTGGCAGATTTTTTTAATTTTTCTACAGGGACTACTGCCCAAATTCGTGACAGCAAGAAATCTGTTCCTGCGCAGTAATCCAAATCTAGTATTGGCTTTACTATCAAAGACTTTACTTGGCACAACTATGCAATAAAATAAAGAAAAGGAGAGGTTGCTACAGAAGTAAACAACTTCCAAGACTCAAATATAAAATAAAGTGCAGAAGTAAAATAATGGGTTGTCTCCCATAAGCGCTTTTCTTTAACGCCTTTCAGCTAGGCGCAGAAAGTGTGAATCAAGTATTATCAAGAGATGAAGCATCGACATAGATGTTGGGATTTTTCTCAACTATGCATTTTATCTTATCTATGTGAGTTTCAGAGGCTACCTTTTCATTATTCTTAGGTTTGCTATCCTCGTCAAACAAATTTTCAGGGACAAGCCAACCATAGTTATTCTCTAGAGTGTCATTCATTCTCAGGAGCTTACAAGGTATTGTTATCTTAATCTCCCCACCATCATTAATATTATTAGTGTACCTTACTCTCTCCATGTCCATCTTTTCAAGGATACTAACAAAATTGGTATAAGAGCCAAGCATCTTATATTTAATAAAGACCTTTCTAGCCTCTCTTGCTACTCCACCAAATTCTTTAAGAAGGGTTTCTAAAACAAAATATTTCTTTTCCCCTTCCTCCATATCACCAAGTGTGAGAAACATGTGTTGGATTATAGGATTAAGATTAACAAATTTAGTTTCCAACATGTGTACTAAAGAAGCAACAACAATTTCATATGTAGGAGCAAGTTCTACCAAGTGTCTATCTTCAAAATCTTCAGTGGTACTAACATGAGTGAAAAAATCTTCTATATTATCTCTCCCAATTATAGACCCACGTCCTACCGGTATGTCTTTCAGAGTGAACTTAGGAGGAAACATGATGAAATAAACTAAAGGTAAAATAAAGTAAATGCAAGTAACTAATTTTTCTTTGTGTTTTTTTTTTGATATGGAGAACAAGACAGTAAATAAAGTAAAGCTAGCAACTAATTTTTTTGTGTTTTGATGTAGAGAGCAAACAAAGCAGTAAATAAAGTAAAGTAAAGCAAGACAAAAACAAAGTAAAGAGATTGGATGTGGAGACTCCCCTTGCAGCGTGTCTTGATCTCCCCGGCAACGGCGCCAGAAAAAATGTTGTTGACGTGGGAGTTGAAAATCTTTGTGGTGTAACTTTCTTTCGTTCCCCGGCAACGGCGCCCGAAAAAATGCTTGATGCGTGTAGTTGACACGTCCGTTGGGAACCCCAAGAGGAAGGTGTGATGCGCACAGTAGCAAGTTTTCCCTCAGAAAGAAACCAAGGTTTATCGAACCAGGAGGAGCCAAGAAGCACGTTGAAGGTTGATGGTGGAGGAGTGTAGTGCGGCGCAACACCAGGGATTCCGGCGCCAACATGGAACCTGCACAACACAATCACAGAACTTTGCCCCAACGTAACAGCGAGGTTGTCAATCTCACCGGCTTGCTGTAAACAAAGGATTAGATGTATAGTGTGGATGATGATGGTTGTTTGCAAAGAACAGTAAATAACAATTGCAGCAGTTTGTATTTCAGATGTAAAGAATAGGATCGGTGTCCACAGTTTACTAGTGGTGTCTCTCCCATAAGATAGCAGATGTTGGGTGAACAAATTACAGTTGGGCAATTGACAAATAAAGAAGGCATAAAAATGCACATACATATATCATGATGAGTACTATGAGATTTAATTAGGGCATTACGACAAAGTACATAGACCGCTATCCAGACATGCATCTATGCCTAAAAGTCCACCTTCAGGTTATCATCCGAACCCCTCCAAGTATTAAGTTGTAAACAACAGACAATTGCATTAAGTATGGTGCGTAATGTAATCAACACAAATATCCTTAGACAAAGCATCGATGTTTTATCCCTAGTGGCAACAACACATCCACAACCTTAGAACTTTTCGTCACTATCCCAGATTTAATGGAGGCATGAACCCACTATCGAGCATAAATACTCCCTCTTGGAGTCACAAGTATCAACTTGGCCGGAGCCTCTACTAGGAACGGAGAGCATGCAAGAACATAAATAACATATATGATAGATTGATAATCAACTTGACATAGTATTCAATATTCATCGGATCCCAACAAACACAACATGTAGGATTACAAATAGATGATCTTGATCATGATAGGCAGCTCACAAGATCTAACATGATAGCACAATGAGGAGAAGACGACCATCTAGCTACTGCTATGGACCCATAGTCCAGGGGTGAACTACTCACACATCGATCCGGAGGCAATCATGGCGATGAAGAGACCTCCGGGAGATGATTCCCCTCTCCGGCAGGGTGCCGGAGGCGATCTCTCGAATCCCCGAGATGGGATTGGCGGCGGCGGCGTCTCCGGAAGGTTTTCCGTATCGTGGCTCTCGGACCGGGGGTTTCGCGACGAAGACTATATGTAGGCGGAAGGGCAGGTCAAGAGGCGCCACCGGGGCCCACACGCTGAGGCCGCGCGGCCAGCACTCGGGCCGCGCCGCCCTAGTGTCCGGCCACCTCGTGGCCTCACTTCGTAAGTCCTCCGGTCTTCCGGAAGCTTCGTGGAAAAATAGGCCCCGGGCCTTGATTTCGTCCAATTCCGAGAATATTTCCTTACTAGGATTTTCGAAACCAAAAACAGCAGAAACGACAATCGGCTCTTCGGCATCTCGTCAATAGGTTAGTGCCGGAAAATGCATAATAATGACATATAATGTGTATAAAACATGTGAGTATCATCATAAAAGTAGCATGGAACATAAGAAATTATAGATACGTTTGGGACGTATCAGTGGATCTTTTGATCTATCACCGCGATCCGGCGGCGAGATGGAGGTGCATGGAAGCCGGCGATGGTGTCTGATACGTCTCCGACGTATCGATAATTTCTTATGTTCTATGCCATATTATTGATGATACCTACATGTTTTATGCACACTTTATGTCATATTCGTGCATTTTCTCGGAACTAACCTATTAACAAGATGCCGAAGTGCCGATTCTGTTTTCTGCTGTTTGGTTTCGAAATCCTAGTAACGAAATATTCTCGAATTGGACGAAACAAAGACCCGGGGGCCTATTTCGCCACGAACCTTCCGAAGACCGAAGAGCATACGAAGTGGGGCCACGAGGTGGCCAAACCACAAGGCGGCGCGGCCAAGGGGGCCCGCGCCGCCCCGTGGTGTGGGCCCCTCGTCGGCCCCCCGACTCGCCCTTCCGCCTACTTAAAGCCTCCGTCGCGAAACCCCCGATGCGAAAAACCACGATACGGAAAACCTTACCGAGACGCCGCCGCCGCCGATCCCATCTCGGGGATTCCGGAGATCTCCTCCGGCACCCTTCCGGAGAGGGGATTCATCTCCCGGAGGACTCTACACCGCCATGGTCGCCTCCGGAGTGATAAGTGAGTAGTTCACCCCTCGGACTATGGGTCCATAGCAGTAGCTAGATGGTTGTCTTCTCCTCATTGTGCTTCATTGTTGGATCTTGTGAGCTGCCTAACATGATCAAGATCATCTATCTGTAATACTCTATGTTGTGTTTGTCGGGATCCGATGGATAGAGAATACCATGTTATGTTAATTATCAAGTTATTACATATGTGTTGTCTATGATCTTGCATGCTCTCCGTTACTAGTAGAGGCTCGGCCAAGTTTTTGCTTTTAACTCCAAGAGGGAGTATTTATGCTCGATAGTGGGTTCATGCCCGCATTGACACCGGGACGAGTGACGTAAAGTTCTAAGGTTGTGCTGTGCTGTTGCCACTAGGGATAAAACATTGGCGCTATGTCCGAGGATGTAGTTGTTGATTACATTACACACCATACTTAATGCAATTTTGTCTGTTGCTTTGCAACTTAATACTGGAAGGGGTTCAGACGATAACCTGAAGGTGGACTTTTTAGGCATAGATGCAGTTGGATAGCGGTCTATGTACTTTGTCGTAATGCCCAATTAAATCTCATTATACTTATCATGACATGTATGTGCATTGTTATGCCCTCTCTATTTGTCAATTGCCCGACTGTAATTTGTTCACCCAACATGCTTTTATCTTATGGGAGAGACACCTCTAGTGAACTGTGGACCCCGGTCCATTCTTTTAATACTGAAATACAAATCTGCTGCAATACTTGTTTTTACCGTTTTCTCTCGCAAACAATCATCTTCCACACAATTCGGTTAATCCTTTGTTACAGCAAGCCGGTGAGATTGACAACCTCACCGTTTCGTTGGGGCAAAGTACTTTGGTTGTGTTGTGCAGTTCCACGTTGGCGCCGGAATCTCCGGTGTTGCGCCGCACTACATCCCGCCGCCATCAACCTTCAACGTGCTTCTTGACTCCTACTGGTTCGATTAAACCTTGGTTTCTTACTGAGGGAAACTTGCTGCTGTGCGCATCACACCTTCCTCTGGGGTTCCCAATGGACGTGTCAACTACACGCATCAAGCAAATTTCTGGCGCCGTTGCCGGGGAGATCAAGACACGCTGCAAGGGGAGTCTCCACTTCTCAATCTTTTTACTTTGTTTTTGTCTTGCTTTATTATATTTACTACTTTGTTTGCTGCACTTTATATCAAAACACAAAAAAATTAGTTGCTAGCTTTACTTTATTTACCATCTTGCACTCTATATCAAAAACACAAAAAATTAGTTTACTTGCATTTACTTTATCTAGTTTGTTTTATTTACTACTGCTAAAATGGCCAACACTGAAAATACTAAGTTGTGTGACTTCACTAGCACAAATAATAATGATTTCCTATGCACACCTATTGCTCCACCTGCTACTACAGCAGAATTCTTTGAAATTAAACCTGCTTTACTGAATCTTGTTATGCGAGAGCAATTTTCTGGTGTTAGTTCTGATGATGCTGCTGCCCATCTCAATAATTTTGTTGAACTATGTGAAATGCAAAAATATAAAGATGTAGATGGTGACATTATAAAATTAAAATTGTTCCCTTTCTCATTAAGAGGAAGAGCTAAAGATTGGTTGCTATCTCTCGCCTAAGAATAGTATTGATTCATGGACTAAATGCAAGGATGCTTTTATTGGTAGATATTATCCCCCTGCTAAAATTATATCTTTGAGGAGTAGCATAATGAATTTTAAACAATTGGATAATGAACATGTTGCTCAAGCTTGGGAAAGAATGAAATCTTTGGTTAAAAATTGCCCAACCCATGGACTCGACTACTTGGATGATCATCCAAACCTTCTATGCGGGACTAAATTTTTCTTCGCGGAATTTATTGGATTCAGCTGCTGGAGGTACCTTTATGTCCATCACTCTTGGTGAAGCAACAAAGCTTCTTGATAATATGATGATTAATTACTCTGAATGGCACACGGAAAGAGCTCCACAAGGTAAGAAGGTAAATTCCGTTGAAGAATCCTCTTCCTTGAATGATAAGGTTGATGCTATTATGTCTATGCTTGCGAATGATAGGACTAATGTTGATCCTAATAATGTTCCATTAGCTTCATTGGTTGCTCAAGAAGAACATGTTGATGTAAACTTCATTAAAAATAATAATTTCAACAACAATGCTTATCTGAACAATTCTAGTAATAACTATAGGCCATATCCTTATAATAATGGTAACGGTTATGCTAATTCTTATGGGAATTCTTACAAAAATAATAGGAATACACCCCCTGGACTTGAGGCCATGCTTAAAGAATTTATTAGTACACAAACTATTTTTAACAAATCTGTTGAGGAAAAGCTCAATAAAATTGATATTCTTGTTTCTAGAGTTGATAGTCTTGCCTCTGATGTTGATCTTTTGAAATCGAAAGTTATGCCTAATAGGGATATTGAAAATAAAATTGTTACTACAGAAAATGCCATCCAAGTTAGAATTAATGAGAATATAAGATTAATGGTTGAACTGCGTGCTAGGTGGGATAGAGAAGAAAATGAAAAACTAGCTAAAGAGAAAAATGTAGCTAAAGTTTGGACTATTACCACCACTAGCAATGCTAATGATTCACATGTTGCTGCACCTCCTACTATCAATGGTAAAATAATTGGTGTTGGCAATGTTTCTACTCCTAGTGCAAAGCGCGCAAAATTACCCGAAATCGCTAAAACTGCTGAAACCGCTTGTGATAAACTGCTGAAATTTTTTCCAACCTTGGGGATGATAATCCCATTGCTTTAGATTGTAATGATTTAGATTTTGATGATTGCCACATCTCTGAAGTTATAAAGTTCTTGCAAAAACTTGCTAAGAGTCCCAATGCTAGTGCTATAAACTTGGCTTTCACAAAACATATTACAAATGCTCTCATAAAAGCTAGAGAAGAAAAACTAAAACTTGAAACTTCTATTCCGAGAAAGCTAGAGGATGGTTGGGAGCCCATCATTAAAATGAGAGTCAGAGATTTTGATTGTAATGCTTTATGTGATCTTGGTGCAAGTATTTCTGTTATGCCTAAGAAAGTCTATGATATGCTTGACTTGCCACCATTGAAAAATTGTTATTTGGATGTTAATCTCGCTGATAATGCTAAAAAGAAACCTTTGGGGAAGGTTGATAATGTTCATATTATGGTTAACAATAACCTTGTCCCCGTTGATTTTGTTGTCTTGGATATTGAATGCAATGCATCTTGCCCCATTATACTGGGAAGACCTTTTCTTCGAACCGTTGGTGCTACTATTGATATGAAGGAAGGTAATATTAAATATAAATTTCCTCTCAAGAAAGGTATGGAACACTTCCCTAGAAAGAGAATGAAGTTACCTTATGATTCTATTATTAGAACAAATTATGATGTCAATGCTTCATCTCTCGATAACACTTGAGTTACACTTTCTGCGCCTAGCTGAAAGGCGTTAAAGAAAAGCGCTTATGGGAGACAACCCATGTTTTTACTACAGTATTTTTGTTTTATATTTGAGTCTTGGAAGTTGTTTACTACTGTAGCAACCTCTCCTTATCTTAGTTTTATGTTTTGTTGTGCCAAGTAAAGTCTTTGATAGTAAAGTAAGTACTAGATTTGGATTACTGCGCAGTTACTGCATCTCTTTGCTGTCACGAATCTGGGTCTACCTCCCTGTAGGTAGCTCAGAAAATTAAGCCAATTTACGTGCATGATCCACAGATATGTACGCAACTTTCATTCAATTTGAGCATTTTCATTTGAGCAAGTCTGGTGTCCTAATAAAATCCATCTTTACGGACTGTTCTGTTTTGACAGATTCTGCCTTTTATTTTGCATTGCCTCTTTTGCTATGTTAGATAAATTTCTTTGATCCATTAATGTCCAGTAGCTTTATGCAATGTCCAGAAGTGTTAAGAATGATTGTGTCACCTCTGAACATGTTAATTTTTATTATGCACTAACCCTCTAATGAGTTGTTTCGAGTTTGGTGTGGAGGAAGTTTTCAAGGATCAAGAGAGGAGTATGATGCAATATGATCAAGGAGAGTGAAAGCTCTAAGCTTGGGGATGCCCCGGTGGTTCACCCATGCATATTCTAAGAAGACTCAAGCGTCTAAGCTTGGGGATGCCCAAGGCATCCCCTTCTTCATCGACAACATTATCAGGTTCCTCCCCTGAAACTATATTTTTATTCCGTCACATCTTATGTACTTTGCTTGGAGCGTCAGTTTGTTTTTGTTTTTTTTGTTTTGTTTGAATAAAATGGATCCTAGCATTCACTTTATGGGAGAGAGACACGCTCCGCTGTAGCATATGGACAAATATGTCCTTAGGCTCTACTCATAGTATTCATGGCGAAGTTTCTTCTTCGTTAAATTGTTATATGGTTGGAATTGGAAAATACTACATGTAGTAACTCTAAAATGTCTTGGATAATTTGATACTTTGCAATTGTTGTGCTCATGTTTAAGCTCTTGCATCATATACTTTGCACCCATTAATGAAGAAATACTTAGAGCTTGCTAATTTGGTTTGCATATTTGGTTTCTCTAGAGTCTAGATAACATCTAGTATTGAGTTTTGAACAACAAGGAAGACGGTGTAGAGTCTTATAATGTTTACAATATGTCTTTTATGTGAGTTTTGCTGCACCGTTCATCCTTGTGTTTGTTTCAAATAACCTTGCTAGCCTAAACCTTGTATCGAGAGGGAATACTTCTCATGCATCCAAAATACTTGAGCCAACCACTATGCCATTTGTGTCCACCATACCTACCTACTACATGGTATTTATCCGCCATTCCAAAGCAAATTGCTTGAGTGCTACCTTTAAAATTCCATCATTCACCTATGCAATATATAGCTCATGGGACAAATAGCTTAAAAATTATTGTGGTATTGAATATGTACTTATGCACTTGATCTCTTATTAAGTTGCTTGTTGTGCGATAACCATGTTTCTGGGGACGCCATCAACTATTCTTTGTTGAATATCATGTGAGTTGCTATGCATGTCCGTCTTGTCCGAAGTAAGAGAGATCTACCACCTTAATGGTTGGAGCATGCATATTGTTAGAGAAGAACATTGGGCCGCTAACTAAAGCCATGAATCATGGTGGGAGTTTCAGTTTTGGACACATATCCTCAATCTCATATGAGAATAATAATTGTTGTCACATGCTTATGCATTAAAAGAGGAGTCCATTATCTGTTGTCCATGTTGTCCCGGTATGGATGTCTAAGTTGAGAATAATCAAAAGCGAGAAATCCAAAATGCGAGCTTTCTCCTTAGACCTTTGTACAGTGCGGCATGGAGGTACCCCATTGTGACACTTGGTTAAAACATGTGCATTGCAAAGATCCGGTAGTCCAAGCTAATTAGGACAAGGTGCGGGCACTATTAGTATACTATGCATGAGGCTTGCAACTTGTAAGATATAACTTTCATAACTCATATACTTTATTACTACCGTTGACAAAATTGTTTCATGTTTTCAAAATAAAAGCTCTAGCACAAATATAGCAATCGATGCTTTCCTCTTTGAAGGACCATTCTCTTTACTTTTATGTTGAGTCAGTTCACCTATCTCTCTCCACCTCAAGAAGCAAACACTTGTGTGAACCGTGCATTGATTCCTACATACTTGCATATTGTACTTGTTATATTACTCTATGTTGACAATTATCCATGAGATATACATGTTACAAGTTGAAAGCAACCGCTGAAACTTAATCTTCCTTTGTGTTGCTTCAATGCCTTTACTTTGATTTATTGCTTTATGAGTTAACTCTTATGCAAGACTTATTAATACTTGTCTAGAAGTACTATTCATGAAAAGTCTTTGCTTTATGATTCACTTGTTTACTCATGTCATTACCATTGTTTTGATCGCTGCATCCACTACATATGTTTACAAATAGTATGATCAAGGTTATGATGGCATATCACTTCAGAAATTATCTTTGTTATCGTTTTACTCGCTCGGGACGAGCGAGAACTAAGCTTGGGGATGCTTGATACGTCTCCGACGTATCGATAATTTCTTATGTTCTATGCCATATTATTGATGATACCTACATGTTTTATGCACGGTTTATGTCATATTCGTGCATTTTCTGGAACTAACCTATTAACAAGATGCCGAAGTGCCGCTTGCTGTTTTTTGCTGTTTTTGCTTTCGTAAATCCTAGTAACGAAATATTCTCGGAATTGGACGAAACAAAGACCCGGGGCCTATTTCGCCACGAACCTTCCAGAAGACCGAAGAGCATACGAAGTGGGGCCACGAGGTGGCCAAACCACAAGGCGGCGCGGCCAAGGGGGCCGCGCCGCCCGTGGTGTGGGCCCCTCGTCGGCCCCCCGACTCTGCCCTTCCGCCTACTTAAAGCCTCCGTCGCGAAACCCCTGATGCGAAAAACCACGATACGGAAAACCTTACTGAGACGCCGCCGCCGCCGATCCCATCTCGGGGGATTCTGGAGATCTCCTCCGGCACCCTCGCCGGAGAGGGGATTCATCTCCCGGAGGAATCTACACCGCCATGGTCGCCTCCGGAGTGATGAGTGAGTAGTTCACCCCTGGACTATGGGTCCATAGCAGTAGCTAGATGGTTGTCTTCTCCTCATTGTGCTTCATTGTTGGATCTTGTGAGCTGCCTAACATGATCAAGATCATCTATCTATAATACTCTATGTTGTGTTTGTCGGGATCCGATGGATAGAGAATACCATGTTATGTTAATTATCAAGTTATTACATATGTGTTGTTTATGATCTTGCATGCTCTCCGTTACTAGTAGAGGCTCTGGCCAAGTTTTTGCTTTTAACTCCAAGAGGGAGTATTTATGCTCGATAGTGGGTTCATGCCCGCATTGACACTCGGGACAAGTGACGGAAAGTTCTAAGGTTGTGCTGTGTCTGTTGCCACTAGGGATAAAACATTGGCGCTATGTCCGAGGATGTTGTTGTTGATTACATTACGCACCATACTTAATGCAATTGTCTCGTTGCTTTGCAACTTAATACCTGGAAGGGGTTCGGACGATAACCCGAAGGTGGACTTTTTAGGCATAGATGCAGTTGGATGGCGGTCTATGTACTTTGTCGTAATGCCCAATTAAATCTCACTATACTTATCATGACATGTATGTGCATTGTTATGCCCTCTCTATTTGTCAATTGCCCGACCGTAATTTGTTCACCCAACATGCTTTTATCTTATGGGAGAGACACCTCTAGTGAACTGTGGACCCCGGTCC
Organism: Lolium rigidum; assembly: GCF_022539505.1. Classification (NCBI taxonomy): domain Eukaryota; kingdom Viridiplantae; phylum Streptophyta; class Magnoliopsida; order Poales; family Poaceae; genus Lolium; species Lolium rigidum. The sequence continues at coordinate 254,367,590 of NC_061514.1, forward strand.
ATTCTTTTAATACTGAAATACAAATCTGCTGCAATACTTGTTTTTACTGTTTTCTCTGCAAACAATCATCTTCCACACAATTCGGTTAATTCTTTGTTACAGCAAGCCGGTGAGATTGACAACCTCACTGTTTCGTTGGGGCAAAGTACTTTGGTTGTGTTGTGCAGGTTCCACGTTGGCGCCGGAATCTCTGGTGTTGCGCCGCACTACATCCCGCCGCCATCAACCTTCAACGTGCTTCTTGACTCCTACTGGTTCGATTAAACCTTGGTTTCTTACTGAGGGAAACTTGCCGCTGTGCGCATCACACCTTCCTCTTGGGGTTCCCAACGGACGTGTCAACTACACGCATCAGTGTCGTCGGTGGAGGGTTGGTTTCGCCAGCCCGGAATGGTCGCCGACGTGGGGGTCCGACCTGAATAAAGGCGGCGGTCCTAGGGCCTCTCTTGCGTGAAGAGGAGGACCTACCGGAGGCTTGGACTCGTGATCTGGCCGGGGGGTTGAGTTCCGGAAGGCTCCGCCGGTGAATGTAACAGTGTTTTGCCTGGAGTTTGTTGGATCGGAGGTATTCGGTCGTGCGCACCCATACTTTTATTCCGACCGATTGGTTCTGGAGGGAGCGGCGCGAAGCTCTTTTTCTGTGTTGACATCAAGTGACTATGGATCCATGATGAAAGTCGGAAGAAGAGAATTTCATGAAGGCCGGAGGGAAGGACTAGCTAAGGGAGGTTCAAGTCTCCGCGCTGTTGAGGGACTTGCTTGGTGTTCCGGGCTTCACAGCAGCGGTATGAAAGTGGGGGCGACAACACAGTTGAAGTGCAGAGTCCTACCTTTCAGGGTGAAACCCAAGGTCTGGCCTTAATTGGTTGTGCCTGGCAATGACCTTGGTGGAGGCATTGTTTTGAGAGCGGGGATTATCTCCAGGGTGAAAACCTAAGACCTTTGATCGGGCGACGACTGTGTTTGTGCACCGTTCCCTTCTTGGAGGCGTCGTTTTTGTTTTGGACAGTCTGTAATTCAGGTGTTGTCTTGGCGGTGGATGTATTGCTGTTGTTAGGCCCGAGATACTGTAGCGGGACTTTTTTTTCTTAGTTTTCTTTTCTTGTTTTTGGCTGTGTGCATCTGTAGTGCGATTAGGGCGTGCGTTGTTGCAGAGGCTGGGTGTAATTGGTATCTTCTTGATATTAATATATTCCCTTTATCGAAAAAACATATCTGAAAAAATATCTTCATATATACATGCATAGGGTCATGTAATCACAAGTTGTAACCGGAAGATGGCTAAAAATAAGATAAGGCGTGTGTTCGCGAAAATATGTTGGTGAACCTGGGAGCAAGCGCACCCTATATTTAAAAAAAATTAGTAATTCAGAAAAAGGTTAAAAAAATCAAATCTTTTTGAGAATCAAAGATGATCATGTATTGTACTCGTATGCGAAAGATTTACCATGGAATAACTTCTCTTGTTTGCTGGGTGAAAAAACAGACTTGAAGGCCCTATATTAAAATACTATTCACGCTATATTCGTCATAGATTTGTTTTTTTTTTGCCTAAAGTCAATGTGAGTCATTTCCTGTCCAAACAATTTTATACGAGTACAATACTGGATTATCTTTGATTTCCAAAAAATTCGATTTTTTTTACTTTATTTGAAATTACTATATTTTTTTTAGAGTATATACACCTGAGAGCACAAAGTGTGGGTCAGTGCATTCGGCAATATTTACGTGCCCATGTTCGTGATTTTTTATGTGATCAGTCCACTTTGCACTGCACGTGGAGGTCGATGATGCACCGGTGCCATGTTTCACTGGTGACTACGTCGATGACGTGGACCTCCCCGATCTGCTCGCCGCGTTGGAGGACAAGCCGGCCCTTTCGCACAGAGATTTCGTCGCCGATGCGGAATCTCGTCGACGCGACCAGCTGCCACAAAGCCAAGAAGGTGGCGGAGTGGCGGGAGATTGAAAAGGATCAGTCGTACGAGGGTTTCGTCAGCGACGACGAGTGAAGGCCACGCCGCCACATCCGCAACATCGCCGCCACGGCATTAGGCTCAGGTGAGCATCCCAGAGCCCACCTTGGCTATGTAACATGTTGTCGCATCGCATTTTCTTAGTTTAGGTATATGGATTGCAATGTTGAATTGTGCCGTATTTTGGATGATCAAGGTCGAATTGCAATGCTCAATGTGTCTCGCGATTTTTTTTAATAGTTACAGTACGCGTTGCCCTATCTGCTATGCGGAGGCTTGTTTCAGCCCGCATTTCGTGTTTTCCTCGGCATGTAAATACGCGCTTAGGATTTGCTATTTGAGGGGTCTGCTAGAGATGTTATAACGCAATCACCACCAATAATATATAATTAACGTTAAGTGTGATTAATTGACACGAAATGGTGTTGGACCCACATTGATAAGGCAACTTTACGATCAAGTCTGCTAGAAGGAATGAATAGGTAGGACACCGTGAAGGATACAGCAGAAATGGTCGTGAGTTGCATTGGCTAGGTTCATGCGTCCAACAAACAGAAGGTTCTCACGGTTCGAATTCCCACGGCGGTGGACTAATTTTATTATCCCTCTGACAAGTGGGTCCCGCATTGTAATCTAGAACTGTAGGCACATTCGATTAGAATACAAGGAGGGGATTTTTGCATAAAAGACATCGCCACATGTCACCTCCTAAATCGCTTGGACCAGTTTTGCACAGTAAAACAAGTTGTTGTGGGAATACAGTACCCCATTTTACAAGTTGTGGGACTAATTTACACATCTCAAGCAAGTTATAGGACTACTAGTGTATATACTAGCTCTTAATAAAACTTACCTACTACTACAAAAAATTGGCCCGTGAATTAAACAAGGTGATAAGTCTATAAACTAATTAATGAAGACATATATGATACTACTTTGATGTCACTAACCACTATGAAGATAATAACATAGAGTAGTAACATGTGCATGTTACTACTCTATGTTACTTCCCACTATGACTTGTGTGGACGAAAGTTACATCGTGGTTCATGGAGAATAATTGGACGTAGGCCATGATTAGCACCATGTGCTGGCACGGCAATCCCACGGTATGATTGCTGCACCCCCATGGGGCTCTCACAGACGTTTGGATTTTCGGCCGTCCGATCGAGCTGACGTGGCGCGATCTCGGCCGGCCGTTCCGTCCAGGGCGCGAGGCCCTCGCGCGAACCCACATTTTATCCATGGTTCGCAAAAAGCCCCGCCTGGCCCGGTCGTGCCGCCAATCATGTGTCGCGTCTCTCCTCCCCAATCCCATCTCTGCCCGTCGCCCTCCCTGGCCCAATCCTCCCTCGCCTCGTCGTCGCCGCCGTCGGGCTGCCCGGCGGAAGTAGCGCCGCCTCGTCGTCGCCATCGCCGGCGGCTGCCGGTGGAGGCAGCAGGTCACCGCCTCGTCGCCGCTCTACCGCTGGATGGCTCCGACCCGCGGCCGCGCCTCCGATCCAATCCCTGCAGCCGAGCTATTCCCCAATCCCCTCCCTCTCCTTCCTCCCCTCCCTCTCCCTGTCTCCTCCGGCGGCCGGCAGGATCCCCTCCTCCACCCCATGGTCTACGTCTCCAGAGGCCTCGCCTCGCTCACGGGGTACCCACACCTCGCTCCTCGCTCCAGGGAGAAAAATAGAGGCCGTGCTTGGTCTCTGTGGCCTCCGCCTTTGATGCAGCAACGGAGGAGGTGTTCTGCCGCAACGAGGCCATGCCCAAGCGGCCGCGTCTCCGTCGATCTCTCCCGCGCCGTTCCCGCCGTGAAGTTCTTCCGCGTCGACAGCGCTGGGAGGGCTCCCAGGATGGGCCGTGGTGGGCGGCTACAGGGGCGGACGGCGACCTGCGAGGCCGCGGCGGTGTCTAGGGAGGCGACAACGACTGCTCCACATCCCCACCAGCCGGGCCACCTCGCCGGTACCGCTGTCCCCGCCTTTGCAGGTCACCTCGTCGGCACATCCATCCTCACTGGTCAACGCTAGATCAGGTGCTTATGTTCTCCCCTTTTTCTCTTCCCCATCTGTCACGTTTTTATATTCCTTTTCCAATTCATGTGTGATGTAAATATTGTACAGCAGTGGATATGCTTTTGATGAATTTTCCCCTAATGTGATTGCATCTGCAGTTTCTCGTGCTTGAACACCTATAGTATTTGAAGCTGAATGGGTTTGCAGAGTATAGCTGATTTATTAATCAGTTACGTACGCTGATGGAAACCTGTTTTGTATTGGGTTTCTGTGCTGATTTAGTAATTATGCTGCCTTTATAATTTACAAAGCTTTGTCAATGAACCGTCTTTGCTTGCCTTCCTGAAAGTTTGTCATTACTTCTGTTTACAGAAGAGTGATCACCGTACCTCCAGCTAGGCTAAGGTGTCCTTGCCGGACAATTTTCCGGTCTCGAACCCATCTGCAGGTATACCAAATCTTTCATGTATCATTTTGATTTTGTGTGCAATCATGGATTTGGTTATACTTGGTTGGTGTGTCAATATTGAGTGGGAATGGTTGACAACCTTTAGTTGGATGTATATTCTTACACTATAGAAAAATGAAACGAGCAACCCTGTATTGTGGATGTCACATTTATTATTGCTATTACAAAAGCACTTCTTTCTTATTGATATTTATTTGACTATGTTTACAAAAGCACTTCTTCCTATCAATATATATAGAAAAGCTATTTTTACATACCTTATGTGACCGCGCTCGGCATTCCAATTGCTTTTACATAAACATTTTGTCATTGCAATGGGGCTATAAACTTTACTCTGTTTTGCTTTTTTTTCCCACATATGTACATTTTGAGTTATCTACATACATGTTATTGCTGCATTGGTAACTTTGCTTTAGCTGAAAAAAGGCTAGCAAAGTATATTCCATTCCGTTGAGCAGAAGAGAGCATATTGTTACTGTTTTACTTGTATGACTAAGCCTGGGCAACAGAGAACAACACGGACCCCTGCAACAGTTCTATTGTTTGCCATCGAACTTTATACTCTACAGTTTACACAATTTATTTCTCCTTCATCTGACCATTTATAGTAGATAAGGTTCCTACTGATGCATTACATATTTGCTAATGCAGACTTGCTACCCTTGGAATGCTGCAGAAACAAGCACACAAGGATTGCTACTGTGTTCTCTATACAATCAATACTGATTGCTGATTTCTTTCTTGATGAGATGAGCAACTCACTTGGTTCATCAAAACTGATTTTGAGGTTTCCAGGTTGTATGTACCAAAGAAGACAAGAAGCCGTTCTGGACACTATCCTGACCCTTGGTTCTCTGCAGTGTCAACAATTTTGCAAGAAAGTATGTGTTTCTAGGGTCCTGAAAGATTATTGCTTCCCTTCTACTCATGGAAATTGTTGGTTGCTCTTTGTCCCTTTCTTGCGAAACTCATACCAGCTTATTTTTTAGATATCAAAGTTGTTGGTAGTAGATAATTAATGTCACCCTTCTGCTGCTAAATGCTTTTTGTATTTTTAGGAAGCATAAGTGATGTTCTTATGATTTCCTATTTTATATCCTGGCAATGACATCGGAAGTTGGTTCATAATGGTGTTATTCGTCAATTTATAGACCCTTCTATATTTTCAATAAAGGTTGTATAGAGATTCATGGCTAGCTGCATAAGCATAATTCAGTAAGAATTTATCTATTTTCCCTGGAACACTATTGTCCAGCATATACATGTATTTTCTGATTCTAACAAAGATGCATGCTGATCTCTGAAAAGTACAGTATGTATCTTTAATCTTAGAACTGTTGCTGTGTAGCTTGAGTAGTAGGTTGATTTAGGTTTGTACTTCTTTGTAACTGAAACTAATTTACATCTGCATCTTATTAAGTTTGGCCAACTGCCATTTCTTTGATTATATTGTAACCCCTGATTTGCCACCCTCCTTTGTAAAAATGGACTTTACCAACGTGTGAATATCCACAGACATGTCTACGAAAATTGGAGTATGTGGTTCAGATTTAGTAAGTTCCTTGAATGAAACCTCTTGCCTCACTAAAAGGTCTGATGTGCTACATGAATAATGTGAAATGAAGTCATATATCCGCTGGAATAAAATAGGTGTACCTATTTTTTGTTTGTTTTTTTAGTACCATTTCACTTCAGTTAGCTGAAAGACAATACGATGAGCAAACTTTCTACCATTTGATTTTGTACTTTATCGTGTCAATGAGGTGACCGAGCCAACACACTCAGGTTCTTTGTACTTTGTTATTTACTCAGTTTTTTAATGTAGTCAAGTTCTCACATGTCATAAATCCTTTTATATCCACTTTTCTGCAAGGAATGTATGTATTTCCATCGGATGCATTTGGTTTACTCTTGATAACATTCAATCATTAATGATTTGGCTATTTTTTTGGATGTGAAAGCACCTGTTCATTTCTTATCTGTAACTGAACACTGCCTCCTATAGATTTTCGTGTTTGTAATTTCTGGAAATTTGTGTTATCATCAACTATGCTATTGGTGTGTATATTTTCATGGTTTAATCAGCATGAAGAATACCAGTCGAGGAAACAACATAATCCAGTGATCCAAGCCTTTCGAACTCGGACACAGCACTAGCCAGTAGAGAACCAGCAAATTAAGAACCAGTGAACAAGATGCTAAATACTGTAGCCTGCAAGATCTTTGGAAAAAAATATTGTTAGCTTGAAAGAAACAACAAAGAATTGATGACATCAGCGTAACTCTTTTGAAATGCAGCACGAGATTTCTTCGGGATATACCACCACTACATCTCAGAACATCCGCTCATGATGTTCTTGATCATAAGATTATCCCCAGAAATGAAGGATCAATTGGAGTTTCTACTATACGGTCTATTTGGAAGCTACACACATGGTGAATTGCAGTACCAGCTGAGTTCAAATTCCTTTCCGAAGGAGGCCTAAACTGTCTGTGGGTTAATTAATATCAATTTGGATGTCGCCTTACCGGATCTGGTACTGTGTCAAGGGGTAATTATCTGGTGGCAAGCTGCATGCAGTATTCAGGTATCACAAGGCCTGTTGTAGCTGAAACTCTTGCACGTAGAGATGCAGTTTTGCTAGCTATGTGGAGGAACTACCCAATGGCAGTCCAGACAGGGATGGGAGGCTGAAGGAGGCCAGGTCTTGCGTGAGATGGAAATGATCGTCTCAAACATTCAGGATTTTGTTTATCATCTGTATCATGAAGGCTGAAGGAAACACCATCATTTGAAAAGCTTTGAAACCATGCTACAAGTATTAAAGGCTTTCTTAGATTGATGGTTTAAGTTAACTTTATTTAGTTATTTAGGACCAACTGCGATATTCAGTATGTATCCTGAAATGTTATACTTCCATTGATTTGTGGTGCTTTTGTGCCTGCTATACTATCCTACGGAGTACTATTTATCTTTTATTGCATCTATTATACCTCTAGATCGATTATAGTTCTAACGAGTGGCTGCTCTCGAGTTATGTGGAAATTTTGCTGAGTTTCACTTGTTTTCCTACTATTTACATTTTTTGGCAAGTTTGTTCCAAAGTGGTTTTGCTCAGTTATGTTGTTGTTGGATTTATATATTTCCTTTGGTTGTTTGTATTGAGCACTTCTATTTTCAATATTTTTTTGTGCAGCGAGCAGGATTTAGAAAAAAGATTGAACATCTTTGGCCTACATCTTCTTCTATTTCCTCATTGACCCTGTGGCTCGGAGTTGTTGTCTTGAGCCGATTGAGAATGAGGATGAGCTATTGCTAAACTTAGAATCAAGATCATCTCCCTAAATATCGTTATGCACTCCTTAAGTACCAGTAGGATTGCTTATAGGCCACTTGACTCGGCTATTTTATATCTTATATGACACACCATGTGTTATCACCCCTGTTTAAGAAGTTTTCTTTGTTGTTTCTACAAAAGGCCAAGGTCCACACTTATTTTTTAATAGTGTTATTATACAAAATATAGACACATGCGAGAGCCACGGGTGCATGCACACCTCTAAATCTCAGTTTAAACTTGGGTCTTGACGCTGTGATCATCCATTTGGTAACAACTAATTTTCTTTACCTTTTGGATATAATCGGCTAATTAAGCTAAATTAACGGGGTCGTGCGCCAAGGCGCACATCTAAATCTAGTGTATGCTGATGCCCGGCCCCTTTTCCTCGCAGGGTGGACCGCCATAGTGGCACCGTATGTCCGTATCAGAAGACCCGAATCTCACAATCGTGGTTGTAGATCGTGTTTAACTCGATCATGATTTCAATTTCATAGTCGGCCTACCATCTTTGACCCGTCAAGTAGAACAACTGCGCCATTTGCGAGCGATAGGTACACACCCAAGAAATAAAGGACCACTGAGTGACTGACTCATCGTATCTATCTATCTATCGCCGCTATCGCCGGGTCAGGCTCAGAAAAAGCGGACCATCTTACCCTTGCCAAAAGGATAAAAAGATAGTTCCATGGTCCAGTAGCTAGTGACGGAGCCAATATTTAAGTAGTGGTGTACATATATCATCCTAAAATTGTTATTTTACCATTCCCTCGGTGTCCTCATAGGTAAGGCCACAAACTCAAATTTTATATACGAAGAAAAATAAATTAAACTAGTAAATAGCATAATCAATTATGTGAAAATGTTTGTGTTGAATATTAATTTAATGTGTTGCATGTGGTGTATCCTTCTCTATAGATACATGCAACATTCACCTTAATAAGCATGATCCTACGAGGTAGAAATTTAATCATTTATTGTCGGACCTCGGTTAGTGTTAGTGGTCTTGTATATACATGAAAAATGTACTACCTCCACACAGATTTATTAGGATATTACGTAGATCGAGGATAAATTTTAACCACTAATTTATCAAAAAAATTACTGAACTACTTCAGAGAAAAAACCAATTGTGAAAATCCATATCTAGAAGGAAAACCACATATCACCGTCATATCAAAATTAATAAATCAAAATGGACATGTACCGGCAGCGCAATGACCTCATAGTATATCGTGCGAACACTAGCTCTCGACGGTGTCCTGTGTGACGCCCACTAAATTCTTCGTGAAAATAGCGAGACGTTGAAGGAGGTGGCATTTTGGCACACGCGTGCATATGCACCCATTATAGGAAATAATAAAAAACAATTTTAGAAATGTCAAAAAAAATCGGACATAAAATTTTTCTTATACATTGTGACATCCTATGTTCGTTCACAAGTTTTCGTGGAAAAATAACATTTTTTGTGGTGTGTACAAAAAAGCAAAAAAAATGTCCTGTACGTAGTCGTGTTACAGCATTAAAATTTGTCTTTTTTACAGGAGCCACAGAAAAATGTTTTTTCTTTTGAAAACTTGTGTACCAACATAAAATGTCTAGATGTACATGTAAAAATTTAGTTTAGAATTTTTTAATACTTTGAAATGTGGATTCACATAGTGGGAGCATATGCTCCTATGAGCCAAAGTACATTTCCCGACGTTGAAGAGGAAGGATATAGTGTAAGAAGTAGGGACGGTATGAACTGGAGGCCTAGGTATAAATCATGACACCAAAGACTCTTTTTGGTAGGGTTCGCTAGTGGATGGAAATATGATTGACCAATCTCTCGCTGTGGACCCACAGTAAGCATTCTTTATATGCAACGGTTCGCATCTATCCTATTTGTTTGAAGCAAATCCATGAGCTCTGGCTATTCATTACGAAGAAAAAAAAACAATCCTATTTATAAGTAAAACCAAATCAAAAACCATACAACACTGAATACTTTCGGCATATGAAATATTTACAAAGCCTAAAACATCAACACAAATATAGAAAACAACCTGCCACACACAGTCTACTACATTTTCGAGCATTCCACACAAAGATGGATTCAACTACATCCATCATGTAATTTCAATCGCCTTGTTCTTGGCGTCGACCTTTTTGCTAGAAGTCATGTGAGCGCGCCCTCTAGTGGTACCTCCCCACCGGTAAAGGTTACTTGTCGCATGCGGGCGTGGCACACGGCTAGCAGGCTACTTACTAGTCGCGTGTTTCCGTGACACGTTGCCAATAAGTTCAGTGACAACGCGTTGCCCACACACCGCCAATATAAGTTTAATAGCAGCGCAATGCCCGCACGCTGCTTGTGCTTCTTAAACTGCCCAACTATACATACATGCAGTACAAGTACATATACACAACCATTATGATACAATTATACCAGTGACAAAACTATTATTTGATCTCAAATGTTAGAACCTAAGATCAGAAGCAAGTTAGTAATCTAAACTAAAATCACGCAGATCAAAAATGCAGTCACGATGAGCAGCATCAGGACAAAGGTGGTCTTCATCCGGTTTCTCCTCATCTCTCTCCTCTCTTTAGCTAAGATAGTGTGTGTATCTAGTTTTCGCCTCCGCCAAAATTTGGTCCGGTTTGTAGATGCAGCTGCTAAAATGGTGCACATGTATCCAACAATATTTTCAATTGGCATAGACACTGGGAACCCTGCATCTCTATGCACAAGATAAATAATATACGTCAGTAAATAAAATTCATAGATAATTGATACGTCTCCAACGTATCGATAATTTCTTGTGTTCCATGCCACATTATTGATGTTATCTACATGTTTTATGCACACTTTATGTCATATTCGTGCATTTTCTGGAACTAACCTATTAACAAGATGCCGAAGTGCCGATTCTTGTTTTCTGCTGTTTTTGGTTTCAGAAATCCTAGTAAAGAAATATTCTCGGAATTGGACGAAATAAAAGCCCAGAGGCCTATTTTCTCACGAAGCTTCCAGAAGACCGAAGACGAGACGGAGAGGGGCCACGGGGTGGCCAAACCCTAGGGCGGCGCGGCCCCCCCCCTTGGCCGCGCGGCCCTGTGGTGTGGGCCCCCCGTGCCGCCTCTCGACTTGCCCTTCCGCCTACTTAAAGCCTCCGTGACGAAACCCCCGATACCGAGAGCCACGATACGGAAAACATTACCGAGACGCCGTCGCCGCCGATCCCATCTCGGGGGATCCCGGAGATCGCCTCCGGCACCCTGCCGGAGAGGGGAATCATCTCCCGGAGGACTCTACACCGCCATGGTCGCCTCCGGAGTGATGAGTGAGTAGTCTACCCCTGGACTATGGGTCCATAGCAAGTAGCTAGATGGTTGTCTTCTCCCCATTGTGCTATCATTGTCGGATCTTGTGAGCTGCCTATCATGATCAAGATCATCTATATGTAATTCTATATGTTGCGTTTGTTGGGATCCGATGAATAGAGAATACTTGTTATGTTGATTATCAAAGTTATGCTTATGTGTTGTTTATGATCTTGCATGCTCTCCGTTATTAGTAGATGCTCTGGCCAAGTAGATGCTTTTAACTCCAAGAGGGAGTACTTATGCTCGATAGTGGGTTCATGCCCGCATTGACACTGGGACGATGACGTAAAGTTCTAAGGTTGTGTTGTGCTGTTGCCACTAGGGATAAAACATTGATGCTATGTCTAAGGATGTAGTTGTTGATTACATTACGCACCATACTTAATGCAATTGTCTGTTGCTTTGCAACTTAATACTGGAGGGGTTCGGATGATAACTTCGAAGGTGGACTTTTTAGGCATAGATGCGGTTGGATGGCGGTCTATGTACTTTGTCGTAATGCCCAATTAAATCTCACTATACTCATCATGATATGTATGTGCATGGTCATGCTCTCTTTATTTGTTAATTGCCCAAGCTGTAATTTGTTCACCCAACATGTCTGTTCGTCTTATGGGAGAGACACCTCTAGTGAACTGTGGACCCCGGTCCAATTCTCTTTACCGAAATACAATCTACTTGCAATACTTGTTTTTACTGTTTTCTCTGCAAACAATCATCTTCCACACAATACGGTTAATCCTTTGTTACAGCAAGCCGGTGAGATTGACAACCTCAGCTGTTTCGTTGGGGCAAAGTAGCTTGGTTGTGTTGTGCGAGGTTCCACGTTGGCGCCGGAATCTCTGGTGTTGCGCCGCACTACATCCCGCCGCCATCAACCTTCAACGTGCTTCTTGGCTCCTCCTGGTTCGATAAACCTTGGTTTCTTTCGAGGGAAAACTTGCTGCTGTGCGCATCATACCTTCCTCTTGGGGTTGCCCAACGAACGTGTGAAATACACGCCATCAAGCTCTTTTACGGCGCCGTTGCCGGGAGATCAAGACACGCTGCAAGGGGAGTCTCCACTTCTCAATCTCTTTACTTTGTTTTTGTCTTGCTTTATTTTATTTACTACTTTGTTTGCTGCACTAAATCAAAATACAAAAAAATTAGTTGCTAGTTTTACTTTATTTGTTATCTTGTTTGCTATATCAAAAACACAAAAAAATTAGTTTACTTGCATTTACTTTATCTAGTTTGCTTTATTTACTATTGCTAAAATGGCTACCCCTGAAAATACTAAGTTGTGTGACTTCACAACCACAAATAATAATGATTTCTTATGCACACATATTGCTCCACCTGCTACTACAGCAGAATTCTTTGAAATTAAACCTGCTTTACTGAATCTTGTCATGACCAATCAATTTTCTGGTGTTAGTTCTGATGATGCTGCTGCCCATCTCAATAATTTTGTTGAACTATGTGAAATGCAAAAATATAAAGATGTAGATGGTGATATTATTAAATTAAAATTGTTCCCTTTCTCATTAAGAGGAAGAGCTAAAGATTGGTTGCTATCTCTGCCTAAGAATAGTATTGATTCATGGACTAAATGCAAGGATGCTTTTATTGGTAGATATTATCCCCCTGCTAAAATTATATCTTTGAGGAGTAGCATAATGAATTTCAAACAATTAGATACTGAACATGTTGCTCAAGCTTGGGAAAGAATGAAATCTCTGGTTAAAAACTGCCCAACCCATGGACTGACTACTTGGATGATCATCCAAACCTTCTATGCAGGACTAAATTTTTCTTCGCGGAATTTATTGGATTCAGCTGCTGGAGGTACTTTTATGTCCATCACTCTTGGTGAAGCAACAAAGCTTCTTGATAATATGATGATCAACTACTCTGAATGGCACACGGAAAGAGCTCCACAAGGTAAGAAGGTAAATTCTCGTTGAAGAATCCTCTTCCTTGAATGATAAGGTTGATGCTATTATGTCTATGCTTGCGAATGATAGGACTAATGTTGATCCTAATAATGTTCCGTTAGCTTCATTGGTTGCACAAGAAGAACATGTTGATGTAAACTTCATTAAAAATAATAATTTCAACAACAATGCTTACCGGAACAATTCTAGTAATAACTATAGGCCATATCCTTATAATAATGGCAACGGCTATGGTAATTCTTATGGAAATTCTTACAACAATAATAGGAATTCACCCCCTGGACTTGAAGTCATGCTTAAAGAATTTATTAGTACACAAACTGCCTTTAACAAATCTGTTGAGGAAAAGCTCAATAAAATTGATATTCTTGTTTCTAGAGTTGATAGTCTTGCCTCTGATGTTGATCTTTTGAAATCAAAAGTTATGCCTAATAGGGATATTGAAAATAAAATTGTTACTACAGCAAATGCCATTCAAGTTAGAATTAATGAGAATATAAGATTAATGGCTGAACTGCGTGCTAGGTGGGATAGAGAAGAAAATGAAAAACTAGCTAAAGAGAAGAATATAGCTAAAGTTTGGACTATTACCACCACTAGTAATGCTAATGCTACACATGTTGCTGCACCTCCTACTCATACTAATAAAAGAATTGGTGTTAGCAATGTTTCCACTTCTAATGCAAAGCGCGAAAACTGCCCTGAAGCTGCTAAAGCTATGAAACTGCACTGTGATAAAGCTGCTGAAATTTTTTCCAACATTGGGGATGATGATCCCATTGCTTTAGATTATAATGGTTTGAATTTTGATGATTGCCACATCTCTGAAGTTATAAAGTTCTTGCAAAAACTTGCTAAAAGTCCTAATGCTAGTGCTATAAATTTGGCTTTCACGCATCATATTACAAATGCTCTCATAAAAGCTAGAGAAGAGAAACTAGAGCGCGAAGCCTCTATTCCTAAAAAGCAAGAAGATGGTTGGGAGCCCATCATTAAGATGAAAGTTAAAGATTTTGATTGTAATGCTTTATGTGATCTTGGTGCAAGTATTTCTGTTATGCCTAAGAAAATTTATAATATGCTTGACTTGCCACCGCTGAAAAATTGTTATTTGGATGTTAATCTTGCTGATCATTCTACAAAGAAACCTTTGGGTAAAGTTGATAATGTTCGCATTACCGCTAACAATAATCTTGTTCCCGTTGATTTTGTTGTCTTGGATATTGAATGCAATGCATCTTGTCCAATTATATTGGGAAGACCTTTTCTTCGAACTGTTGGTGCTATTATTGATATGAGGGAAGGTAATATAAAATATCAATTTCCTCTCAAGAAAGGTATGGAACACTTCCCTAGAAATAGAATGAAGTTACCTTATGATTCTATCATTAGAACAAATTATGATGTTGATGCTTCATCTCTCGATGTTACTTGATACACACTTTCTGCGCCTAGCTGAAAGGCGTTAAAGAAAAGCGCTTATGGGAGACAACCCATGTTTTTACCTACAGTACTTTGTTTTTATTTTGTGTCTTGGAAGTTGTTTACTACTGTAGCAACCTCTCCTTATCTTAGTTTTGAGTTTTGTTGTGCCAAGTTAAGCCGTTGATAGAAAAGTAAGTACTAGATTTGGATTACTCCGCAGTTCCAGATTTCTTTGCTGTCACGAATCTGAGCCCACTGCCCTGCAGGAAGCTCAGAAAATTATGCCAATTTACGAGCATGATCCTCAGATATGGACGCAACTTTCATTCAATTTGAGCATTTTCATTTGAGCAAGTCTGGTGCCATTTTAAAATTCGTCAATACGAACTGTTCTGTTTTGACAGATTCTGCCTTTTATTTCGCATTGCCTCTCTCGCTATGTTGGATGAATTTCTTTGATCCACTAATGTCCAGTAGCATTATGCAATGTCCAGAAGTGTTAAGAATGATTGTGTCACCTCTGAATATGTCAATTTATATTGTGCACTAACCCTCTAATGAGTTGTTTCGAGTTTGGTGTGGAGGAAGTTTTCAAGGATCAAGAGAGGAGTATGATGCAACATGATCAAGGAGAGTGAAAGCTCTAAGCTTGGGGATGCACCCGGTGGTTCACCCCTGCATATATCAAGAAGACTCAAGCGTCTAAGCTTGGGGATGCCCAAGGCATCCCCTTCTTCATCAACAAATTATCGGGTTCCTCCCCGAAACTACATTTTTATTCGGCCACATCTTATGTGCTTTTTCTTGGAGCGTCGGTTTGTTTTTGTTTTTGTTTTGTTTGAATAAAATGGATCCTAGCATTCACTTTATGGGAGAGATACACGCTCCGCTGTAGCATATGGACAAATATGTCCTTGGTTTCTACTCATAGTATTCATGGCGAAGTTTCTCCTTCGTTAAATTGTTATATGGTTGGAATTGGAAAATGATACATGTAGTAATTGCTATAAATGTTTTGGGTAATGTGATACTTGGCAATTGTTGTGCTCATGTTTAAGCTCTTGCATCATATGCTTTGCACCCATTAATGAAGAAATACATAGAGCATGCTAAAATTTGGTTTGCATATTTGGTTTCTCTAAGGTCTAGATAATTTCTAGTATTGAGTTTGAACAACAAGGAAGATGGTGTAGAGTCTTATAATGCTTTCAATATGTCTTTTATGTGAGTTTTGCTGCACCGGTTCATCCTTGTGTTTGTTTCAAATAGCCTTGCTAGCCTAAACCTTGTATCGAGAGGGAATACTTCTCATGCATCCAAAATACTTGAGCCAACCACTATGCCATTTGTGTCCACCATACCTACCTATACTACATGGTATTTTCCCGCCATTCCAAAGTAAATTGCTTGAGTGCTACCTTTAAAACTCCATCATTCACCTTTGCAATATATAGCTCATGGGACAAATAGCTTAAAAACTATTGTGGTATTGAATATGTAATTATGCACTTTATCTCTTATTAAGTTGCTTGTTGTGCGATAACCATGTTTGCTCGGGAACGCCATCAACTCATTGTTGAATTTCATGTGAGTTGCTATGCATGTTCGTCTTGTACGAAGTAAGGGCGATCTACACCGAGTTGAATGGTTTGAGCATGCATATTGTGAGAGAAGAACATTGGGCCGCTAACTAAAGCCATGATTCATGGTGGAAGTTTCAGTTTTGGACAAACATCCTCAAATCTCTAATGAGAAAAGAATTAATTGTTGTCAAATGCTTAAAGCATTAAAAGAGGAGTCCATTATCTCGTTGTCTATGTTGTCCCGGTATGGATGTCTAAGTTGAGAATAATCAAAAGCGAGAAATCCAAATGCGAGCTTTCTCCTTAGACCTTTGTACGAGGCGGCATAGAGGTACCCCTTTGTGAAACTTGGTTAAAGCATATGTATTGCGGTGATAATCCAGGTAGTCCAAGCTAATTAGGACAAGGTGCGAGCACTATTAGTACACTATGCATGAGGCTTGCAACTTATAAGATATAATTTACATGATGCATATGCTTTATTACTACCGTTGACAAAATTGTTTCATGTTTTCAAAATCAAAGCTCTAGCACAAATATAGCAATCGATGCTTTTCCTCTTTGAAGGACCATTCTTTTACTTTCAATGTTGAGTCAGTTCACCTATTTCTCTCCACCTCAAAGAAGCAAACACTTGTGTGAACTGTGCATTGATTCCTACATACTTGCTTATTGCACTTATTATATTACTCTATGTTGACAATATCCATGAGATATACATGTTACAAGTTGAAAGCAACCGCTGAAACTTAATCTTCTTTTGTGTTGCTTCAATACCTTTACTTTGAATTATTGCTTTATGAGTTAACTCTTATGCAAGACTTATTGATGCTTGTCTTGAAGTGCTATTCATGAAAAGTCTTTGCTTTATGATTCACTTGTTTACTCATGTCATACACATTGTTTTGATCGCTGCATTCACTACATATGCTTTACAAATAGTATGATCAAGTTTATGATGGCATGTCACTCCGGAAATTATCTTTGTTATCGTTTTACTGCTCGGGACGAGCGAGAACTAAGCTTGGGGATGCTGATACGTCTCCAACGTATCGATAATTTCTTGTGTTCCATGCCACATTATTGATGTTATCTACATGTTTTATGCACACTTTATGTCATATTCGTGCATTTTACTGGAACTAACCTATTAACAAGATGCCGAAGTGCCGATTCTTCGTTTTCTAGCTGTTTTTGGTTTCAGAAATCCTAGTAAAGAAATATTCTCGGAATTGGACGAAATAAAAGCCCGAGAGGCCTATTTTCTCACGAAGCTTCCGGAAGACCGAAGACGAGACGGAGAGGGGCCACGGGGTGGCCAAACCCTAGGGCGGCGCGGCCCCCTTGGCCGCGCGGCCCTGTGGTGTGGGCCCCCGTGCCGCCTCTCGACTTGCCCTTCCGCCTACTTAAAGCCTCCGTGACGAAACCCCCGGTACCGAGAGCCACGATACGGAAAACATTGCGAGACGCCGTCGCCGCCGATCCCATCTCGGGGGATCACGGAGATCGCCTCCGGCACCCTGCCGGAGAGGGGAATCATCTCCCGGAGGACTCTACACCGCCATGGTCGCCTCCGGAGTGATGAGTGAGTAGTCTACCCCTGGACTATGGGTCCATAGCAGTAGCTAGATGGTTGTCTTCTCCCCATTGTGCTATCATTGTCGGATCTTGTGAGCTGCCTATCATGATCAAGATCATCTATATGTAATTCTATATGTTGCGTTTGTTGGGATCCGATGAATAGAGAATACTTGTTATGTTGATTATCAAAGTTATGCTTATGTGTTGTTTATGATCTTGCATGCTCTCCGTTATTAGTAGATGCTCGGCCAAGTAGATGCTTTTAACTCCAAGAGGGAGTACTTATGCTCGATAGTGGGTTCATGCCTGCATTGACACACGGGACGAGTGACGAAAGTTCTAAGGTTGTGTTGTGCTTGTTGCCACTAGGGATAAAACATTGATGCTATGTCTAAGGATGTAGTTGTTGATTACATTACGCACCATACTTAATGCAATTGTGCTGTTGCTTTGGAACTTAATGCTTGGAGGGGTTCGGATGATAACCCGAAGGTGGACTTTTTAGGCATAGATGCGGTTGGATGGCGGTCTATGTACTTTGTCGTAATGCCCAATTAAATCTCACTATACTCATCATGATATGTATGTGCATGGTCATGATCTCTTTATTTGTCAATTGCCCAAGCTGTAATTTGTTCACCCAACATGCTGTTCGTCTTATGGGAGAGACACCTCTAGTGAGCTGTGGACCCCGGTCCAATTCTCTTTCTTGAAATACAATCTACTGCAATACTTGTTTTTACTGTTTTCTCTCGCAAACAATCATCTTCCACACAATACGGTTAATCCTTTGTTACAGGCAAGCCGGTGAGATTGACAACCTCACTGTTTCGTTGGGGCAAAGTAGCTTGGTTGTGTTGTGCGGGTTCCACGTTGGCGCCGGAATCTACGGTGTTGCGCCGCACTACATCCCGCCGCCATCAACCTTCAACGTGCTTCTTGGCTCCTCCTGGTTCGATAAACCTTGGTTTCTTTCTGAGGGAAAACTTGCTGCTGTGCGCATCATACCTTCCTCTTGGGGTTGCCCAACGAACGTGTGAAATACACGCCATCAATAATATACGACGTAATGCCACAGCATTTGAAAAAAAAATCAAGTACCTAGAGATGAGACTCATATAAAGACACACAATAAAAGAGGTCAACCAATAAGACCAAATCAAATACGTAAACAATGTGCATGGATATAAAACAAGATCTTTTTGGCCTCCTTTTTCATTAGACAGTGCCAGAGTATAATCATCGGCAAGTGCATTTAAATATAAAGACACATGGCAAAAGCGATCAACCAAGAAGACCAAGTTTAATGCCAAATTCAAAAATTTGAGAAGAGCTTTGAAATTATGGGCAAAAAATCTTCCATGTTTAAAGAATCTTATTGCCAAAGTTAACTCAGTAATTGGTCTTCTAGATACTTTGGAGGAGTTCAGGACTTTATCTTTAGAAGAGTGGAATCTTAGAGATATTTTAAAATCTCATGTGATCACTTTACTTCAAAATGAAAAATCTTATTGGAAACAAAGAGGGAAGATAAAATGGGTGAAGTTAGGGGATGCTAATACACAAAAAATTCATACGAAGGCCACTATTAGCTACAGAAAGAATTACATTGCTTCCTTGAGAAATGAGCAAAATGTTGACATTTCTGATCATGAGAGTAAAGCAGAAATTCTATGGAATGCTTTCAAAGAAAGAATGGGTAAATCTTATGATCCAGAAATGCATTTTAATTTGCAGGACATATATGACAATCCCATGAGCAGTGAGATGAAAGAAGAATTGGAAGTTCCTTTCTCTGATGAAGAGATTGATAGAGTCATCAAGAGCTTGCCAAATGATAAATCTCCAGGTCCAGATGGCTTTAATAATGATTTTATCAAAATTGTTGGGATATTATTGGAGCCGATGTTAAAAAAGTAATCAAGGACTTCTATGATGGGAACATTTCTTTGGAAAGCATTAATACTCTTTTATCACACTGATTCCAAAGATTGACACTCCTCTGCTTCCTGGGGACTTTAGACCAATATCTCTTCTCAACAGTACTCTCAAGATTGTGAGTAAATTATTGGCCAATAGATTACAGAAGATTATTCTAAAGCTGGTGCACAAGAATCAATATGGTTTCCTCAAAAAAAGATCAATTCAAGACTACCTAGGGTGGGCTTTTGAATATTTGTTCCAATGTCACAAATCACAGGAAGAAATTATTCTTCTAAAATTGGACTTTGAAAAGGCCTTTGATAGGATTGAACACAAATCCATTCTGAGAATTTTAAAATGGATAAAATGGATTGAAATCATACTGTCATCTGGAACTTCTTCTGTTTTACTAAATGGTGTTCCTAGGAAAAAGTTCTACTGTAAAAGAGGAGTTAGGCAGGGGGATCCTTTATCTCCTCTCCTTTTTGTCTTGGCTGCAGATCTTTTACAATCTGTCCTCAACAAGGCAATGGATCAGAGCTTAATGTCAAAACCAATTCCCCTGTGCTTGTGATGATTTTCCTGTGATTCAATATGCAGATGATACTCTGATTATTTTAAAAGCTGATGCAATGCAATTGGTTAGTCTCAAAGCTCTTTTACACACATTTGCTGAATCCACTGGTTTGAAGGTGAATTATCATAAGTCCAATATGATTCCAATTAATATGGATAGTGAGAAACTGAATCATTTTGCTGCCACAATAAACTGTAGAACTGGAACTTTTCCTTTCACTTATCTTGGATTACCATTATGCATTACCAAGCCTTCTATGGAGCATTTCATTCCTATAATACAAAGGGTCCAATCAAGATTGGGTGGCATTGTTGATTTTCTAAATTATGGTGGAAAGCTGCAGTTGGTCAAATCAGTTCTTTCTTCTCTACCAATTTTCTTTAGGGATTCCCTTTTCTTTATGTGTTGTTTTGATGTACCCATTACTGTAAAAGATCAAGTGGTCAAATACATGAGACATTGTCTTTGGAGAAAGAAAAATGGAGATGTTCAAGCAAGGGGATCAACTCTTATTTCATGGAAAAAAGTCACAAGACCCAAAAAAAAACAAGGTGGATTAGGAGTGTTAGATCTGGACACTCAAAACAGAGCACTTCTGTTAAATTTTTTTGGACAAGTTCTATAATAATCATGATATTTCTTGGGTCAAGTTAGTGAAAGGAGCTTATTATAATAATGGTAGTCTTCCAGGAGCTTCAGTGGAGGGATCTTTCTGGTGGAAAACTCACTTGAAACTTGTTGATACTTTTAAAGGTTTGGCAAAATGCAATTTAGGAAATGGAAAATCAAGCTTATTCTGGCAGGACAATTGGGATGATAACTGCCTGCTGCACAGTATGCCTCATTTGGTCACTTATGCAAGGAATCATTTGGTTACTGTCAGGGAAGTACTGGACACTGAATTATTGGAAGATCTTTTTCACCTACCTCTTTCACATCAGGCTTATTCTGAATTTCTACAAATGGAAATGATCTGTCAGAATGCTAGAGAAAAAATAAGTGATGATGATTCTGATAAATGGAGCTATATTTGGGGAAGTAATACTTTCTCTGTACAGAGAGCATATAATTCTTTAATTGGATATCAAGAGGTACAACCACATTTTGGATGGATATGGAAATCATCTTGTCAACCAAAACATAAATTCTTCTTTTGGCTTCTTTCACATGATAGGATCAATACCAGGAACTTGTTAAAAAGGAAAAATATGACTCTATATTCTTATTATTGTGTACAAAATCATTGTCATCAGCAAGAAGAAGACATGATTCACTTATTATGGAATTGCAACTTTGCTCAAATCTGCTGGAACTACATCTGTCCTCAGAGAAGAAGAGATGGGACAATTTTTCAAGCTTTCTCTGACATAAAGGAAAAACTAAAGTATCCTTTTGAACTGGAAATTATAATTTTAGCAGCTTGGGGCATTTGGATTCCAAGAAATAATAAAATCTTCAACAATCAGGAGCCAAGTTTTGAAACTTGGAAAATTATCTTCCTTCAAGAAGCAAAGATGCTCACTTACAGAATGAAGAAGAAGCATGCAGATACATTTAAGGAATGGCTACAATCTCAGATTTAGACTTTTTTTTTGTTTTATTCTGTATTCTATTTTTGTTTTCAAGAGGATCTCCCTCTACCCTGTACTGTTATAAACTATGATTAATATAAAAATTGCAGTGGTTCTCCCACTGTTTCACCTTCAAAAAAAAAGAAGACCAAGTCAAATATGCAAAGAATGTGCAAGAACGGTTTACAACACGACTTATAACTATTGCTTGTCCTGGTTTATTGAACGTATTGTTGTGGTAAAATATTTGTAGTGATTATTATGTATCATTCATGGCCAAATAATCATGAAAAAAATCATCATATATTATACAGGTTCCTTCCAACAGTTCTTCATTAGCTACTCGTGAGTTTTATGAGTCGAGCCGAGTTTTAAATCTGGACTCGGTTGTTAAACGAGTCGAGTCAAGCTAACTCGCTAGTTGACCGAGCTTCAACGAGTTGAGCCAAGCGCCTCGGCTCGAATTCCTTTCCTAGCTGCTACAAGGAACAAATCACTCTAGCGGGACTTTGCTTTTCTGTAATTTTTCTTTTCTTTTTTAGTTGTGTGCATCCCTATTGTCATTAAGGCACTGCGTTGTTGCATATAATTGGGTGTAGTTGATATCTTCGCGATATTAATATATTTATTTTATGAAAAAAAATACGATTCATAAGAACCCTGTATGTAGAGATGATACGTCCATTTTGCATCACTATTTTATATCATAATTTATTGTTATTCATTGATATATTTCATATTTAGAGGTGATACTTATGTTATTTCATCTATTTTGCATGTTTCATGATTATTGGAGGATCATCCACCGGAGTCAGGATTCTGCTAGAAAAAGCACCGTCAGAATGCAATATTTCTGGAGATCAACAATTGACGGAAATTACACCGAAGATCTTATTTTTCCAGAAGATGGAGCTAGCCAAAAGGGGCCTGGCCGCGCCGCCTTGTGGGAGGGGGCCCACAGACCCCTTCGGTCGCCTCTCTTTCGCGTACTTCTTCGCCCCGAAAACCTAAGCTCCAGAGAATAATCGCGAGGAGACACAACCGCATCTGCAGGGCGGAAAACACCAGAGAGAAAAGAGCTCTCCGGCAGGCTGAAATCCGCCGGGGAAATTCCCTCCCGGAGGGGGAAATCGACGCCATCGTCACCGCCATCGAGCTGGATTTCATTGGGATCATCATCACCATCATCTCCACCACCGTCAACATCATCTCCACCGCTGCACCTCGTCACCGATGTAACATCTAGGGTTGAATCTTGATTGTTTGGTAGGGGAAACTCTCCCGGTATTGATTACTCCTTGTTATTGATGCTATTGAGTGAAACTATTGAACCAAGGTTTATGTTCAGATTGCTATTCATCATCATATCACCTCTGATCATGTTCCATATGATGTCTTGTGAGTAGTTCGTTTAGTTCTTGAGGACATGGGTGTCGAGGGTACTCCTCGCCAATGCCCTCCGATAGGGGCTTAGGGTTGATGGAATCCTGCAAGCTGACACGAGACATCGGTTCACAGACAAGCGGGGAGAGCGATTTACCCAGGTTCGGGGCCCTCGATGAGGTAAAACCCTTACGTCCCGCCTGTCTGTTCTTGATTATGATGATAATGGGTTACAATGGGGTGCCGGATAGTTCGGCTGAGATCTCGTCGAGATGGCTATTGCTAAGGTGACCTAGCTCTAAGCTTTTGCTGGCTAAGATTGCTAAGATTTATTGTGTCCCTTGGCAGCCCCTCTCCTGGCCTTTATATAGGAGGCCAGGTCTCAAGAGTCCTAACCGAGTACAACTAGGTTTACAGTAGTTTTAGATCCGATCTTTCCTTGTTCGACCGCTTCCTTGTCTTGCCCGTCAAGGAACCTTCTGGTGCACCGTCCTAGTGGCCCATCTCGCCTTCAGGTGTCTTCATGGGCCTCCAATTAATCAATACAGGATAGGGCAATGTTGGTTACCCGAAGGGTAGTGCCCACGTCAGTAGCCCCCGAGTGTCTAGCCGAAGATAGTTCGGGTAGAGACTAAAATACGTCTCCTCCTGATGTTCTTCTCCTTTATTGTCCTTGTTCATCTTGAATCTGCTTCATCTTCTTCTATCGGGTGCGCGTCAGCGCTCCCGATGGGAGTAGCCCCCGAGTCTAGGTACGGATGCTTGCAATCCGTGCGTAGACTCAGGTTGTACCACTCGAATGTTCTCTTCTGTCGAAGTTTTTCGCAGGTCTTGATAGGTCATCTGACATATTTTCTTTATGCAAGGGATAATGAGTAACGTGCCCAACTTTTGTTGGTTAACTGCCGATGGCAAAACAACGTTACCCTACACAGAATCAAGTCCCCGGGCATGATCCTGGAGTGCAAAAAACTTCTATCGGGTGTGCATCACGCGCTCCCGATGGGAGTAGTAGCCCCCGAGTGTCTGGGTGCGAGCGCTTGCAACCGAGTGCAGACTCAAACCTTCTTCCTTCGACTGCTCATTCTGTCGAGTCTTCATTTTATCGGGTGCGTGTCAGCGCTCCCGATGGGAGTACCCCCCGAGTCTAGGTACGGATGCTTACAATCCGTGCGTAGACTTAAGTCCTTCATCCGATAACTTTCCATTTTCCCTTCGAATTCTTCTAGTTTTTTATGACGTCACTGATGACGTGTAATTGCTGTGGGCTGATTGACAGGACGTGACCTGACGGGCCTACCCTAGCTCTGCGCGGGCAGTTTTTAGGGCTTGACCATTACACGCGTGGCGGTCGAGGTATCTCCTCGATTTTCGCACAACGTGGGAATAATGGGCCGCCGGTTCCACTCTTTCTTCAAGCGCCACGTGCTTACAAAGCACTTATCTTTTCCTCAAAATCTCCAAAGGGCGAGAAATCTCTAATCTTCTCCACGTTTTCCGTAGCATCTTCTCATTCTTCTCCTTCTTCCTCCCTTTGCCGTTGCTGCGCCGCCACCATCGCTTTTCCAATCTTCATCAGATCTCACAATGGTGAAGAAGAAGAATCCTGCCGCTGCTGCCAGTTCCACCAGCGGAGGCGCCGCCGCCAAGTCCTCTTCTTCTCTCCCGAAGGGGAGCGCTCCAAGCGTTCCTCCCCCAGCTCCGGCGCCGCCAGCGCCGTCGAGTTCCAAGGTCAAGCCCGGAGATTGGGTGGCATCAACCGCCACCAAGCGTGACGAGAAGAGATCCCGAAGCCTGGGATTGATTTCTTCCGAAGAGGGAAACGTGATCCTTCCAGGTGCGATTTCTCGGCCTGATCCTCCTGCTGGCTTTACCGTGATGTTCTTATCTTTCCTGTACCGAGGCCTTTCGCTTCCTACTCATGGATTCCTCCTCCACCTCTTGCGGACGTACGAAATTCAACTATGGCAACTTACCCCCAACTCAATCCTCCACGTTGCTGTGTTCATCACCCTTTGCGAGGCGTTTCGGGTATCGAACCTCATTTCGGGCTGTGGAAAAAGATCTTCTATGTGAAGAGATACAAGCAGCGAGTAATGGATACTTTGTCACCGGAGGAGTGGGGTTTGTAGCTCGTTCGTAGGTCAATTACTTCAATTTCCCAATGAGAGAGTCCGTGCAAGGGTGGAGGCTGAAATGGTTTTACATCAAGGACTCCCTGTCACCCGAATCTCAGCTTCCTTGCTTTGCCGATGTTTCCGAAGCCAAGCCCAAGAATTCCTGGAAGAATATCCTCTCACCCGATGAAAGAGTAGCAGCCGAAGAACTATTTACTAAATTCCTTCGAATCAAAGAGGCCGATGGCCAAACTATGATCGGCACAGAGGTGGCAGCGGTATTCTTGAAACGTCGAGTGCAACCAGCCATGACCAGAGTTCACCCGATGTGGTTGTACTCGGGTCCAAAGGACGAGACCAGGATTAACGCTGCCGATCTGTCGGAAAATGAGTTGCTTGATGAAGTATGTCGTCTTACTTCCTTTACCCAGGAAGATTCGATTCCGTTGGTTTCTTCTTACACTCCCCTTGACGCTGACCATCCACCATCAAAGGTATTTTTTCTTTCTTCACGTCCTCATTATGCTGCTTTTTCTTGGCTGACATGGTTTCCATTGTTCTTACTTGTTATTTTCTTTGACAGATCCCCATAGTTTCTGAAAATATGCATGATTCGCCGGATGATACTTCTGAGGGGAGAGGATCCTCAATCCCCGTAGATTTTCACACTGTCGAGCACACAGGCCCAGAGGATAAATATAATGGTCCGATAGATTTTGAAGTTGCCCACACCGACCTTCCTTCCCCAGCCGATGACGCTGGTGTCGCAGATGGATCAATGTGAAATGACGACGCTGATCATGATACCTTTGTTGATGCAGCTGCTGAGGAGGCCAGGGCTTCACCTGTGAAGAGCTCAACCGGCGGCTTTGCCGATGAAGATGATCTCTTCGACATGTAAGTAGTTTCTTTTCTGAAGTTATACTTTGCCCTTTTATTTTTCTTACTCTTCATTGTCGACCTTTCACCTTTGCAGCGACGAAGGCTTTATCGAGCCTCCGTCTAAAAAAGCCAAATCTGATGCTGCTTCGCCGGTCGTAGTGGCTTCCGAAGCTTCGGCTCCTAAGGCTGCCCCTATGGCTCAAGCATCGACTGCTTCTTCCCTTTCCAAAGGGAAAGACGTCTCTCCAACTGCTGCCACCGCTCCTCCTCCTTCTGTAAGTCTTTTTCAAACTGTGATGTCAATCTCTTGGAGCGTGCTTTGCTTGACAATTTCTGGTAAAATATCCTTCTTTCTTAAGGACTTGCGAGGCGTTATTTCCTCTTTGGAGGCCTTCGCCTCCCAATTCACTTCTCTGGAAGCTGACAAGGTTCGGCTACAAGAGGAAGTCAAATCTTCCTCCTTGAAATTGGATGGCGCAGTCAAGATAGCTGCTGAGGCTCGCCAAGAGGTTGACTCTCTGAAGGTGGAACTGGGCAAGCTGAAGGAGCAGTTGAAGGAGGAGGAAGCATCCAGTGCTAGTGGCTGAAGCTCGGGCAGCCGAAAAGGATGAAGTCCTTCGTCGGTCTTCTTTGGCCTTGCTTGGTAATTTTTATACACCTCTCGTCGATTGATGTACTTATGGATTCGATCCTTTTGCCAATGTACTTTTTTCTTTCTTTTTCCTCGCGAAGCGGCGAATATCCCTCGTCGATGCCCCGGACGAGTTCCAAACAACTCTCCAGCAAATGCTATGTCGATGATTCTTGCCTCTCACCAGCTTATGCGGGAGCTTCTTGTAAAGGGGAAGGGTGCCCTGGCGCGGATGCACTCGATGATTTTCCCCAAGATCAAGCAGGAAAAGACCCTGGGGCAGCTGGTCGATGCCTTCGCGGTTGACACCAAGGAGGTTATCGAGGTATTCAAGCGTACATCGCACACTTATGGTGCCTTCCTTGCCTTCCAGCTTATGATGGGTTACGGCTTTAAGGGTGACATCTAAGAAATGACCAAGGAGCTGCCGAAAGAGCAAGACGGGCAGCTTGTTGATTTAAGCGCCTTTAAAGCGTCCGCCCTTACTTGTGCCTGCCAGCTCCTTGAACTGGTTTCATCAAGGAAATCGTCGGCTGGACCCAGTTTATCGACTCAGACCCAAGCCCCTTGATTCTTGTAGCAAACTTTATGCTTGAACTGATGTGAAACATTATTCTGCCGCAAAACTTATGCTTGTAA
>NC_061514.1:254395102-254496260 GCF_022539505.1 Lolium rigidum
GGGAAGAGCCTAGAGCTGCGGCTGGCTGAGACCCCTCCGAGCGACGGCCCGCAATGCTCTTCCGGTCACACGCGGCGATGCGAAGTGCAAGGGCGTGCCACCTGACCTATACCTGGTCGGGAAGGTGATGGGGATGCCTCGCTTAGTTTCTGCAGGGCATACATGTAAACATTAAATACGAGCCTCGATCGGCTCTCAGGTTATCCTGTGAATCGGCTCAAAGAGCCGATCCACCCATGATTCGTACGGGGTGCACGAATACTTGGTGGTCCTTCTTGATCAAGATGAAGCTAATGAGATCTACGACGATTTAGGGTTTTCACCGCATAATCGGATCATCCTACTCCGAGGTTGGGCCTCGCGGCCACGCACGGTGCTCGTAAGCCGATCCTAAACAAGGCCTAAAAACCAACATGAAGTTGATCCTCGGAACATCCCGTTTAGGACTTGCGAACGCCACCCTACGTGCCACTTGGATCCTCCCCCCTTTGTAAGGCCTAACTATTGCAGATATTAAACTAATCCTTGTAGAACAAGGAGCAATCGTAACGGATCAGATCTTCTAAATAATGATCAAGCGGTGTGCCGCCCCCACACCTGAGATAGGCGTGAGGGCGGCTAGATATGCAAGGGTTGCACTACGTAAGCATGCTTAAACGAAGAACAATGCTAACCCTAACACATCTAATGATAACTACGTTGCTCGCCATCAAAAGCGCTTCGAGTACGAGCAACGCATGAACAACGTGGGGCTTGTGCTGCCTAGATCGCAAGATGCGATCTAGGCAGCATGTCGCTTACCTGATAGAAACCCTCGAGACGAAGGAGTTGGCGATGCGCCGAGATTGGTTTGTTTTGGGGTTGAACGTGAGTTGTTGTTTATTCCATGAACCCTAGATACATATTTATAGTCCAGGGGACTTTCTAATGAGGGCGTGCACTAAACCGTGCACGAGTAAGATTCTATCTCTAAACTAAAATAGATCTAATATGTTACAGATACACGGGCAATTAAGCCCAACTTGGTATAACAGGCCGATTCATGTAATTCTCCATGTATATTTCCTCAAGCCTATCTTGACTGCGGCCCACCTCTGACTCGGTCAAATCTTGGTGATAACAGATACCGAAAGAGGAAGGCAAGTGGGCGTGACTTACTGCCCAGAGCAATCAACTTCCGGTTCTTTTGAGCCGCCTCCTCCACGAGCGTGGTCAATCTCTTAACCTCCGCCTGCAAAAATCCAAGAACAATGCAAAAGGTCAACAAAGGAAACAAATAAAAGGAGACTCGACTCGCCCCTTCAGACCAAGTCGACCCTCGGGGACTGGGGGCGACTAGACTACGAGTTCGGAAACACTCACCGCGTGTGCTTCACCAAGCGCCGTGTGGAGCTCAGCGAAGGTCAAGGTAGAAGGCGGCGGATGGCGCGACCCGGTCGCCTCTCCCGCCTGCGTCACCGCCTCAGTCGACGGCGCCTCGCCCACCCGAGTGTCGGCGTCATTGGGTGAGGCTCGGTCCCTGGCAGCCTTGGACCAGCGCTCCTTCGATGGCTCCGAGAGGCCGCCCTTCTCAACGACGATATCCTCGACCTCGGGCGCTTCCTGCCCCTTGGTCGACTCGACGACCGCCGACCCCTTCTCCACCATGGGCGGAACGACATCCGATCCGGTCGCCGCACTCGCCATCCCCCCATGAGCCATGCTGGGTAGAGGGAAGACCTTGGCGGTGGACTCGGCGTGGCGGGCTCCCACTTTCTCAGCTTGGCTCGCGGTGGCGGGCTCTTCCGGAGCCGACCCCGCGCCCCCAAGATCGGACGGCGCCGCTTTCTTCTCTGCGGCTTTCTTCTTCGCCTCAGCCGCCCTTGTGGCCGCTGCCCCAGCCACGGCCGGCTTCACCAAGGTCTTCTTCTTGGACCTACAGGGAGGCAAGGTGAGTCGACACCCAATCCCGCCACAAGGAGAATAAGTTTTGACGAGGAGCACTTACTTCACGGTGGGGATTGCTTTTACGCCGGGGCCGGCCCGAGCTCCCGCGTCAATCGCGTCCTTCAGAGGGCGCTGAAGCCTCATGGAACCCTCCAGGAGAGTGGGGCGCAAGCGCTTCGACAGCGGCTCGGCCCCTTCCTTGGAAGGCTCCGCCTCGCCCTCCGGACGCGAGGTCGCCTCCTCCTCAACCGCGCCCTGGGACGAGGACCCGGCATTCCTCTTCGTCCCGCGCGGGAGTCTGATGAAGTCTCGCGCCTCGGAGTCCGACTCGGTGCGCTCCTCCTCATCGTCGACCTCCTCCTCTTCGCCCTCGGTCATTTCTGGTGGCTCCTTCCCGGCAAGGGGGGGAAGGTGGTCAGCGATCTTCTGCCAGCGCTACATTTGAATCAAGGAAACGAGTCGAAATGAAAAACGAGGCCAAGCCATGCGGAGTCACTATACTAAAATGATACCTGGGGCGCCGGGGTTTCTTCGGAGTAAGGCTGCAGGCCGTCCTCGAAGGAGGTAAAAGTGGCCGTGGTGATCTTGGCGAGCGCCTTCCGGTACTCGCCCTCGTCCCATTCAGTCGCTGTCGACCGGGTGCAGTCGTTTTGCCCCCGGTATTCCCACATGGGGTGAGCTCGGCACCGCAGGGGGATCAGCCGCCGACCAAGCCAGCAGTTGTACATACCAACCGCCGTCAGGCCACTATCCTTCAGCGCCTGGATCGCTTGGCGCATCTCCTTCACCACCTCCTCCTGCTCGCGCGGTAGCGACCGGACATTGAGGCGCCGCGGGACGCTTGGCTCGGGGCTGTACTGGGGAATGCGGACCTCGCCGGGGGAGTGTATTCCTTGGCATAAAACCGAAGCGGCGCCACGGTGATCGCGCCTTCTTGGGGAGCGCCATGTCGATGAAGCTTTCCCCGGACTTCACCTGGAAGGTGATCCCGCCGTTCGGGATGAGTGCTTCGTTGTTCTTGCTGGCCCGAGTCGCCCGCCCGTGGAAGATGGACACCCACAGCGGGAAGTAGGGCGGACAGCCCAAGTAGCATTCGCACAACGCCACGAACAGAGAAATTTGTTGGACGCTGTGCGGTCCGAGGTCGGAGACCTTGATGCTGTAGAAGGCCAGCAGCTGCCGGAGGAAATCGGAGGTGGGGAGAGCGAACCCGCGATCAAGGAAGCTCAGGAAGAGCACGAACTCCCCGGGCCGCGGGAGGGGCTCCACCTCGTTTGCCGGCGGAACCCGCCATCGCTCCTTATTGAATTCGGGGATGACCCCGGAAGCAACGTACGGGAGGAGAGACTCCCGCGTGACCTTCGACTTGCCCCAGCCTTTCGTCGCCATGGATGCGCGTGAAGCTTGGAATGAAGATGAGATGGGGAGAAGATGGGAGAAGAGTGCGGAGGAGTGATGAACCCTAATCCCAGGGGTGATCCTTTATACCGCCCGCACTCGCCCAGATTAAGGATGAAATCCGTTCGTTAAATCGTCCCGGAATCGCCGCCCCGCAATCAACGGTCGAGATCCGCGCCGGTTCCGGCTGAATAGCCGTTAAACTAGCCGTTAGCGGTCACGTCAGGTCCAACGGTCAACAACATGCAAGTGGTTCACGCCTCGGTCAACGTGAAATCCAGCCGTTGGCTCCTCCACGTGTCTTCATGGTGAATGCGCGCCGACTGGCCCACGACGACTGGCTAACGCCGACTGTCATACGCCGACTGGCCAGCGACGATTGGTTAACGCCGACTGTCCTGCGCCGACTGACTGATCAAGGCCGGGCAATTAGAGACTGGCACCGAACCCGCAACTTTATCCTTGGGAGCCCGGAGGCGATTCAACTTGATCCATGACTGCGCCTCTCCAAGACTTGCCATAGATCTACGCTTCATCACCACCGCGCTCGGGGACTACTGATGGGGATATGCCCATAGGGGGTGGGTCGCCAGTCCCACTCGCCGTGAAGACGAAGGCCCGAGCGGACTGCCGGCCGCCCAAGCGACCGGGCCCAAAGCGACCGGGCCGCGATCCTAAGGAGAAGATCCGTGCGACTGGATTAGAAGATTACTTGCAAGGGGGTTAACGAATCCCGGATTAATAGCAACGAACACGATTCGGAGTTATCGCCATGTAACCCTAGATCGGGGGTGTCTATATAAACCCCCGAGCTTAAACCCTAGAGGACACCTGATTCGAGATCTAATCTCCCTTTGTAAGCTCACGGCGTAGCCGCCGACTGAGCCCCCCCCCCATTGTAATCCTCCACTGAGCAATAAAGATCTAGCAGGACGTAGGCCTTTTACTCTCCGGAGGGGCTGAACCTGGGTAAAACCCTTGCGTCTCTTGCACCTCGACCCGTAGATGGCGATGTTCCCTTCCCCTCGCATCAACGAAGTGCTACCCCCTGTAGCATCTGCCGTGGCCACATACACGACAAAGCTTGTTGGCTACTTGATGCGTGACTTGTGCTGATATCACCGTATCTTGCACAGACCTAATGCTCATTATAGGAAGTGATGATATCTCCGCCGAGAGCTTGTATGCAATGAACTCGGATGTGAGTTAACGGTGGTCCGGCTGTGCATCCTTGCCATCAAGCTTCGGCCCCCGGCACATGTGAGTGGCTACACAACTTGTTATGTGCCAAGAGGGCCCTTTTTTGAAAGGTCTTGCACGGACAACCCATGGGCACCTTTTATCCACGCATTTTAGCGTGTACCGCTTCTTCAAGTCCGAGTGAACAACGATGTAAGGGCGATGATGCTTAATGGAGAACTCCTTCAACCATATCTTCAATTCCAAGAAGGTATCAAACGTGAGCCCTTTAGAGATCATAGCCGTCCTACCATCCACATCTCTCTTGGAAATTGGCCTAGCTCCAAGAAGTAAACTTTTGCCACCATCAACCACGGCTCCATCCGCAAGACTAACATCACGGAACAACGGTACCCGAATATCCCGTCCGGTTACCTTCTTGAAGATCTCGGCTCTTTCGGCTTCCTTAGCCGTCAAGCCATCCTCGTCAACTTCCTCTTCGGGTCCATCATCATCCGAGTCCGACGCATAGCATCGGGAATAAGGAATGGAGTGGTCCATCTCCTCTTGCGTCCAATATTTATCCAAGTCACCGACATTGTTGTCATTCATCTCGAAACCATCATCACCATCGTCATAGCCGTCATACTCATTCTCCAACGGAGGTTGTTGGGCAATCAGAGATTGGACAATGGGAGATTGGGTGGCTTCTTCTTGGCTCATGGGTGGTGGAATCCTCTCTTGAACGGGGGAGGAGGGCCGGTTAAGGTCAAGCTCGATACGAGCATCAACCGTCTTGGTTGCAAACAACTCCAAAGCCTTGTCTTGTGACCCGGCCACCGTCTCCTTGTAAACGGACCAACGTTTCTCGGAGTTGATACGCATTGTCTTCCAACGGGTGTGCATTCCAAACCCCCACATTATGTCTTCCCTCTAGCTCAACACCATCATTTGCCTCATTCCAAGTCAACTCAACCCTCACTTGTGCTACCACCTCCGCAAAGCTAGGGCTAAGGTCAAACACCAAGTCAACCTCTTCCGGGTCCGGCTCTATGTTTCCCTTCAACAAAGCATCCTTGTGCACATGATGAATATGAACAATTCTTTCCATCCCCCTAGCATAATGGGAACAACACATACACACATGTATTCATTAGTTACCATAATCATCATAATCTACCCATACAAACTAGCACACTACCATTTCTCCTACTTCAACAACCCTAACATCCAACCAAATCCACATCCACCCTAAAATCAACCAAATCCACATCTAGGGTTTCACATCTAGATTCAACCAAATACACAAAATCAATGGATGAAAAGAAGGGGAACAGAGAAGATTACCTCAAGGAACGGGTTGGGAACGATCTCCACGGACAGATCTGACGAAATTCAACGGATTTGAGTAGGGATTTGAGGGGGGTAGAGAGAGAACCGGGCGCCTTGGAGCTGAGGGAGGAAGAAACAGAGAGGAGAATGGCTGGGTCGGGCTAGGGTGGGCTCGCGCGGCCACACATAAGTGGATGTCTGGCGCCCTTGCCACGGGCGCCACACTTTCAAAGTGTGGCGCCGATGTGGGCGGCGCCACACATCCTACCACGTCAGTTCCGAGCACACCTCAGCGTCGAGGGCGCCACGTCGGATGGGAGTGTGGCGCCGGAGGCACGGGTGCCACTCTGCCAGGTGTGTCGCCCATGGGAGGGGCGCCACACAAAAGGATTAGATGAGTGAAATAGTTTTCCCGGAGGGCCAGTCTGTGTTATAGTTTTAGAAAAGGGTTATTTTTGTGTAAATCGCCATGATCCTGTGAGTGTTGTCTATAGATTGTGAAATCTTCTTAACTCCTATAAAATAGTATTGCAGAAAAATCAAGACAAGGGAAGAATTGAAGACAGGTTGGAGCGGCTAAAGCGGGTGATTCGGGAATCTTATGCTAGATCTTATGGTTAGGCTCATGCGATAGCTTTTTTTTTTTGAACACAGGGAGGCCTAGAAGGCTCCAGAAACTGCATTAATAA
This sequence comes from Lolium rigidum, assembly GCF_022539505.1. Lineage (NCBI taxonomy): Eukaryota > Viridiplantae > Streptophyta > Magnoliopsida > Poales > Poaceae > Lolium > Lolium rigidum. Next base: position 254,401,627 of record NC_061514.1, read on the forward strand.
GGAGCGGTGGGGTTACAAATTACATAGAGGCACCGTAAGAGAAATAAAATTCCAAATACATCCTCTATTTTTTCGCTAAGGACCCTGAAAAGAAAAGAGGTAACGCCATCGAGTCCTTCTCTACCGAAGATGACGAACATCACGCCGCCATGGCCACCCATACCGTCACCGGGGACGAAACCACTTGGGACAGGGCAGGTGATGGATGCCTTAACGGTGCTGAGGAAGATCTTCCCCTCTAGCTCTTTGGCCTGGAGGAAGTAGTTGAGGTAGCTCCGGCGTCTTGCCGGATCCAGAGCTCGGAGCGGCCGCCCTTCGGCCATAAAGGTCGGCGGCAGGACGGCATCAGACCGTCGACGAGTTGCCGCCGAGGATGCGCTCCCGAAGATCTCCTTGCATGCAGCTGCTGGACGATCCCGCTTCCCAGATCTGCGACAGAATCCAGGATCCGTCCTTCTGCCAACCCCATCCCCACGATGGGCAACATCAGAAGAAAAACCACCAGGATCTGGCCGATCTGGATCGCCACCGCGCTTATTGAAGACGACTTGGTCAGCTCCGCCTCCAGAAACCGATCTCCACCATGGAGATCCGCCGGAGATCGCCGCCAGCCACCACCCAGTGCCGCGCCGAGGCACTAGGAGCAACAGCCACCACGGCATAACGCCATACTCCACTAATGAACAAACTCTTACTCTACTACTAATATATACAGGCGACCGGCCTCCTCTCCCATATCCCCTTCGGCCGGCGAAGCCGCCGGAGAGGAGAGGGAGAGGAGCCGGGGGGGGGGAGAAGACTCTCAAGGGATAAGGTTGAGGGAGAGCGAGGAAGGGGGGAAATGAGCAGCTTTGTGTTCATGCGATAGCTAGGATCACTGGTGCTCGAAGCGTGTGTTCTTGTGTGTATGGTTTCTTCTTACTTTTGTCCCCGTTCTTGTCTGAGAGATGGCGGATATGTGTGTAGCCCTTGCTTGGTGGCAAAAATGTAAGGTTGTTAGTTGTGATGGGTTGTATACATTTTCAGTCTTTTGTATAATTTTCTTTTTTCTGAAATTTTGCAAGACTTGTGAAGCCCATTTCGTAAAAAAAAAAACCTCGCCAAACCCCAAATTCACACTTATATTTGAAAGCATAATTGGTTTTAGTGTATCAGCCTAGTTTAATCCACATTTTCTCCACTTTTTCCAAATTTAATGTATTTTTTCAATAACCAAATACTCTACCCTACCTAGTGCTAGTGGGTTGTGGATTGGAGTTTTCACGGTGATTTAAGGGGATTGGGTGAAGTGTTTTCACCCATCTCTGTCGAGGTTATTCCAATTCCTCATGAAATATTTAGTATCAAACAAGACCTTTGTTAAATGGAATCTCGAGGGCCATCCAAAATGTTTGACGTGGACGCGATGCCCGAGTTGGCACCAACATTGCTCCTTCCATAGAACGTCGGCTTGGATGGAGCTCTGAGTGAGACGATTTCACTTCCGAGCATCATGACCACCGACGACATCACCGGCCGGTCCGCCGGATTACCCTGAACGCATAGAAGCCCTATGTGGATGCATTTCAACACTTCGCTTTCCGAGAAGCTGGTTCTCATGGACAGGTCCATCATACCCAACACTGTCCCGGCCGTCCAATGCCCCCACATCTGCCATTTACAGTAGCCATGAGGTAAACTGGGTCGCAACAACATCTGATACATATATTCATGATCACGATCTGCAAGGCACTTACCATAGTTAAAAGATTTTCCGATTGCTGGGAATTGTAGATGTCGTTGTTCTTCCTCCCGGTCAGGATCTCGAGAACCATGACCCCGAAGCTGAACGCGTCTGATTTCATTGAGTAGTTTCCTCGCGTCGCGTACTCCGGCGCCATGTACCCACTAGAAACATCATATGAAAATCAATTTAGTTTAAATTTCTAAGTACTGAATGGCTAGGTAATTACTGTTACGTGAACGAGAATATATATATATAGTTTCTAAGGTACTGACTATGTTCCGACGACACGGTTCGTGACGGCCTGCGTCTGGTCTCGTCCGAAGAGCCTGGCGAGGCCGAAGTCTGAGATCTTGGGGTTCATGTCATTGTCAAGCAAGATGTTGCTGGCTTTGAGATCACGATGCACTACTTTGAGTTGGGAATCTTCATGGAGGTACTGCATGCCTCGGGCGATTCCGTTTATGATCTTGTACCTATGTACCCAGTCAAGCTGCTCACGTCTCTCGGTGTCTACGCAACGCCCATAAATTCAGAACGTAGGATCAGTACCAAATGCTGAGCAGAAAATGGAGATAGTAACTGAAATAGTAATAAATATGTAAATGAGATTCTGAGTTGGCACCGAATATGATCTTGTCAAGGCTCCGGCCTGGGACAAACTCGTAGACGAGCAGCCGTTCCTGCTGCTCCAGGCAGACGCCAACAAGCGTAACGAGGTTTTTGTGCTTCAGCTTAGCAAGCAAGGCGAGCTCATTTTTCAGCTCCTCCACTCCTTGTGCTGAGCTCTTTGACAGTCTCTTCACTGCTATTTCTTCGCCGTTGGGCAGAGTACCCTGTGCACAATGGAACCAAAACTAAGCTGAGCTATAAAAAATCTAGTATTTTCTGATTTTCTCAGGTATATGTTCACTTGGTATGTACCTTGTACACCGAACCGAATGCGCCTTCTCCGAGCTTGTTGATTTCCGCAAAATCACCCGTTGCAGCACGCAATGTTGAAATGTCAATCAGCATGGAGTCTACACTGTCGATATCCGCAGCTTCAGTAGAATAATTTGGATCTGTTTAAACATCAATGCTATTTGTTACCACAAGTTGGATATGATTTTTGGCCCACCGTGAATTGTTATGCGCTACAAAATTAGATAAATTTTGCAGGACATACATGGCTGCTTTGCTTGTGCTAGCGCCCGCCTCCTCCTCCAGAGAAGCAAGCAAGCGAAAAGGTTAATTGCTGCTATAGTAGGAAGAACAACTATAAGAACCCAAGCAGGAACACTGTAGTTCCTCCCTGTGAATTAACCAATGTAACAGGACAGATGTTACAAATTAGAACTGAAATGACATTAGGTTAGTGTTGAGCTGGACTTGTAAGCAGAATTTTGCCCCTAATTAAGACGAGAAAAATATATGATGGAGAACTAATTCAAACGTACAATTTACCTCTATTTCCTCCAGAGAGAAGAAAATTTTACGAAATAGCAGAATGTTATTGAAGTATATTGAACACTTGAGATCAGCAAAAAAAAAAATTGCACCTAACTAATAAGACTAGAAAAGGGATAGGATGGAGAACTAATTCAGATATAGAAGTTAATGTTATTTTGTGATCCAAATTCATATACTAAAGGGAGGCTAACTTCTGACGAGCGGAGCGAGGCCCGTCGCGGTACGGATCGTTGCCACCGCCTATTTATATTCCCTGTAAGCCGCCGTTAGGGTAATCATCGCATCATTGTACACCCACAGCGTTTGTAAACACCACCGAAATAGTGAAGTTTTGCTGGCTGGCGCCCGTGGTTTTTCCCTTGTGTGTTGCAAGGGTTTTCCACGTTAAAATCTCGTGTCCCCTGCAGTGTCTTACTTTTCGTTCTTCGTTTATTGTGCATCTCAATTATAACAAGTGGTATCAGAGCCCGTGTTCTTTGGATCTAGGGTTTACGAGATGTCGTCACTGAAGTTCGATCTACCGCAGCTGGACTACACCACGAGATTTGCTTTGTGGCAAGTGAAGATGAGGGCGATTCTCGCCCAATCTTCAGATCTGGATGAAGCGATCGATGCTTTCGGCGAGAAAGCGAAGGATACCTGGACCGATGCGGAGAAGCGGAAAGACCGTAAGGCTTTATCGTTGATTCAACTCCATCTCGTCCAATAATATTCTGCAGGAAGTGCTGCAGGAGAAAACCACCGCCGAGTTATGGGTCAAACTAGAGGAGATCTGTTTGTCCAAGGATCTCACGGGCAGATTGCACGTGAAGATGAAGCTGTTCTCGCATAAGTTGCAAGAGGGAGGTTCGGTAATGAATCACCTATCTTCCTGGAAAGAGATTGTTTCTGATTTGCAGTCTATAGAAGTTAAGTATGACGATGAGGATTTAGGTCTTCTTCTTTTATGCTCGCTGCCTAATTCTTTCAGTAATTTTCGTGACACCATATTATTGAGCCGCGACAAACTAACTCTCGCGGAAGTTTATGATGCTCTCCAACAAAAGGAGAAAATGAAATCTATGGTGCAGGCTGAAAGTTCGTCCTCCAAGGCGGAGGCGTTAGAGGTCCGTGGCAGGACCGAGCAGCGAGATAACTACTACCACAACAACAGAGATAAGAGCAAGGGCGATAGAGGTCGCTCAAAGTCCAAAGGACGTGACAAGTTCTGCAGGTATTGTAAGAAATCTAGCCACAATATTGATGATTGTTGGAAGCTGCAGAACAAGGAGAAAAGGAACGGAACTTACCAACCGAAAAATAATGATGGTAATGGTAAGGCTGCCGTTGTCACCGGTAAGGGTGAGGCTGCTGTTGTTGCTTGGTAGTGATAGTTCTGATGGAGATTGCTTAGCTGTTTTGGCTGCATGTGTTTCACGTGATGATGAATGGATTCTTGATACCGCATGTTCCTTTCATATTTGCTGTAACAAAGATTGGTTCAGTTCTTATGAGTCTGTGCAGAGTGGAGATTTTGTGCGTGTGGGGAATGACAACCAGTGCAGCATTGTTGGCATTGGTTCTGTTCGGATCAAGACCCATGATGGGATGACACGCACGTTGACGGAGTGAAACACATACCCTCCATGGCGAGGAATTTGATCTCTTTGAGTACCCTTGATTGTGACGGGTACAAGTACAAAGGTGGGAACAAACTTTTGAAGGTATCATCGGGTTCTCTCATTATTATGATTGGTGATATGAATTCTGCGAAATTATATGTCCTTAGAGGTAGCACTTTGCCTGGTATTGCTGCTGCTCGTTAGTTCCGATGAAACTAGTAAGACTAACCTTTGGCACAAGCGTCTTGGACATATGAGTGAGCTTGGCATGGCAGAATTGGCAAAGAGAGAGCTAATTGATGGCTGCGATTTAGGTAATCTTGAGTTCGTGGAGCACTCGCATCTTTGGTAAGCATAAAAGAGTAAAATTTAATGCTTCCGTTCATACCACCAAAGGCATTTTAGATTATGTACACGCTGATGTTTGGGGTTCGTCCCGTAGAACTTCTAATGGTGGTGCTAATTACATGCTTACAATTATTGATGATTACTCAAGAAAAGTGTGGCCATATTTCCTGAAACATAAATCTGATGTTTTTAATGCTTTTAAGAAGTGGAAAGTTATGGTAGAAACCCAAACTGAAAAGAAGGTTAAGATACTCCGTACCGACAATGGTATGGAATTTTGTTCAAATGAATTTGATGAGTTTTGCAGCAATGATGGGATGGTAAGACATCATACCATTCCGTACACCCCTCAACAGAATGGCGTGGCTGAACGCATGAACAGGACCATTATTTCGAGGGCTCGCTGCATGTTGTCTAATGCAAAGATGCATAGAGGTTTTTGGGCTGAAGCAGCCTCCACCGCATGTTATCTCATCAACAGGTCACCTTCGTTCCACTTGATAAGAAAACTCCAATTGAGGTATGGTCTGGTTCGCCTCGCTGATTATTCAGATTTGAGAGTTTTCGGTTGCACTGCTTACGCTCATGTTGATAATGGAAAGTTGGAGCCAAGGGCTGTTAAGTGCATCTTCCTTGGTTATAGATTATGGAATCCTGAAACTAAGAAAATTGTGTTGAGCAGGAATGTCGTTTTTAATGAGGCGGTTATGTTTAATGATAGTCCGTCTACCGATATTTCGATGCTATTGATTCTCCCGATGTTTCTGATGATGAGCAGCACAGAATTGGCGTGCAGGTGGAGCACGCAAAGGAGAATGAAAATGTGTTTCCTGAAACCAACAATGATGATAATGATGTTCCACCTTCACCACCTTTTGTTCAGCGACAAGGACGGTCTATTGCTGCTGACCGCCCTAAGAGAAATATTACACCTCCTACCCGATTAATTCAAGAATGTGATATTGTTGTTTATGCTTTGAGTTGTGCTGAACAGGTGGAGCATGATATTGAACCAGCTACATATACTGAAGCCATTGCTTCGGTTGATAAAGATAAGTGGGTAGGTGCGATGCAAGAAGAGATGCAATCGCTTGAGAAGAATGGCACATGGGATGTTGTGCACTTGCCTAAACAAAAGAAGGCTGTCCGCTGCAAGTGGATATTCAAAAGAAAGGAAGGTTTGTCTCCTAATGAGCCTCCACGGTTTAAGGCAAGGTTAGTAGCAAAAGGTTTCAGTCAAATTCCAGGTGTTGATTATAATGATGTATTCTCCCCGGTTGTGAAGCATAGTTCTATTCGTGCTTTCTTTGGTATTGTTGCTATGCATGATCTTGAGCTTGAGCAGCTAGATGTAAAGACTGCTTTTCTGCATGGTGAGTTGGAGGAGGATATATATATGGACCAACCTGAAGGTTATGTTGTGACTGGTAAGGAGGATCTTGTTTGCAAATTAAAGAGGTCCCTTTATGGTCTGAAACAGTCGCCACGACAGATGGTATAAAAGGTTTGATTCATTTATGCTTACACATGGTTTTGAGAGATCTCGGTATGATAGTTGTGTGTATATCAAGTTTGTTAATGGATCACCTATTTATTTGCTGCTATATGTTGATGATATGTTGATTGCTGCCAAGAGCATGAAAGAGATCACTACTTTAAAGAATCAATTAAGTAGGGAGTTTGAGATGAAGGATCTTGGTCCTGCTAAGAAAATACTAGGCATGGAAATCAAAAGGGACAGAAAGTCTAGTTTGTTGTTTCTTAGTCAGGAAAAGTACATTGAGAAAGTTCTTCATCGTTTTAATATGCATGATGCAAAGTCAGTTACTACTCCTATTGCTTCTCATTTCAAGTTGTCAGCTTTGCAATGTCCTAGCTCTAAAGATGATATTGAGTACATGTCTCGAGTTCCCTATTCTAGTGCTGTTGGTTCCTTGATGTATGCCATGGTTTGTTCACGTCCTGATCTATCATATGCTATGAGTTTGGTCAGTCGATACATGGCTAATCCTGGTAAAGAACATTGGAAAGCTGTTCAGTGGATTTTCAGGTACCTTCGCGGCACATCAAAAGCTTGCTTGAGGTTTGGCAGGATTGGTGAGGGGCTCGCCGGATATGTGGATTCAGATTATGCTGGCGATTTGGATCAGAGAAGGTCCCTCACAGGTTATGTGTTTACTTGTTGGTGGATGTGCTCGTTAGCTGGAAGGCTACTTTGCGGGATGCTTGTTGCACAATCTACTACCGAGGCTGAGTACATGGCTATTGCTCGAGGCAGGTAAAGAGGCTGTTTGGCTGAAAGGGTTATATGCTGAGCTTTGTGGAGATAATTCTTGCATTAAGTTGTTCGAGTGACAGTCAAAGTGCTATTTATCTTACTAAAGATCAGATGTTCCATGATAGGACAAAGCACATTGATATTAAGTACCACGCAATCAGAGATGTGGTTGCAAAAGGTAAAGTGAAGGTATGCAAGATTAGTACTCATGATAATCCTGCTGATATGATGACTAAGCTCTGTCCCTGTGTCCAAGTTTGAGCTTTGCTCAAGCTTGGTTGGTATAACTTGTTTAGCCCAAGTGGCTATTGGCGCCAGCAAGTGTTTTCTTTGTTGATTCAGGTGATTGTTGAAGTTCATGCTACAAGGAATTTGTCTCAAGGTGGAGTTTGTTATTTTGTGATCCAAATTCATATACTAAAGGGAGGCTAACTTCTGACGTACGGATCGTTGCCACCGCCTATTTATATTCCCTGTAAGCCGCCGTTAGGGTAATCATCGCATCATTGTACACCCACGGCGTTTGTAAACACCACCGAAATAGTGAAGTTTTGCTGGCTGGCGCCCGTGGTTTTTCCCTTGTGTGTTGCAAGGGTTTTCCACGTTAAAATCTCGTGTCCCCTGCAGTGTCTTACTTTTCGTTCTTCGTTTATTGTGCATCTCAATTATAACAGTTAACTTTTATGAAATGGTAGTCTCTTGTGTAGTTGTGTATCACAATTCACAATTCCTTGCTATATTTCGCAAGGACTGAGTGGGAACAAAGCTTTTGTGCCGCTAAAGTATCTTTGATTTCAGCTTCCAAAATGTGTACTCTAGAAAGATTGAAGGTACCTTTTCCGGCGGCCGTCACAGGCGTCAAAACATTGGGCACCCCAGCCGGCGCTGAGGCCGGTTCTCCGGAACTGGCCGGCGCTGAGGCCGGTGCTCGAGAACTGGCGGACGTTCCGGCCAGCCGCACCATGACCGGGCCATCAAAGAAGGGCACCGTGTCGTACCGGTAGCTGCACCTCATCCCAACAACCCTGGCTCCGATAGAGTCCGTGAACAGATCCGCCAAGTAGTCCATGTTCTGGACGAGGCAGTCCCGGCAGCGCGCCGGCGTGAGGTCCGGCGTGCACTGCGCCCAGGCGTACACCTTGGGGAACTCCCGGTCGAAGCCGGCCTCCCCGGACGCGTACAACCGCGTGGAGTTGTACACGGCGTAGCTCACGGTGGCGTTCACGAGCGCCGCCACAAGGCGCTGGAACCGGGCCGGCTCGACCGTGGCGTTGAATATGTTGCGGACCGGACGGCTCTGGCTGTATGTGCTGCCGTCGGTGGGGTGGGAATGGATGTTGGAGTAGTGGAGCACGCAGGAGTCGTAGAAGACGGTGGCCTCCTTGCTGAAGGGGCACGCGTTCGGCAGGTCCTGGAAGGCCTGGTCGAGGCAGGCGAAGCAGTAGGAGGCGTTGGCGTCGCCGCGGCAGAGCGCGAGAGCCCATACTTGGTCCGGAGCGGCGCCGACCTTGGCGGTGGCGAAGAGGTCCGGGGACTGGGAGGCGTTCTTGGAGAGGGTGGCACCGATGCGGTTGATGTTCGCCAGGTAATGGCTCTTGGCCGTGTAGGTGCTCGGGCCGCAAATTACCCACGGGTACGCTTCCGCCGCGGGGGAAGCTAGCAACGCGACGGCAACGATGGCCAAGGTCAGGAGGAGCTCGTGAGCCGCCATTCTAGCACCGAAGGCCTTGAATGCAGCCGCATTGAGCACGCATGCGTATATAGAGTCAACTCAATTCTTAAAGTCTTGAGTGCTGGCCAGTATACATTGCATATAGATATAGAAAATGGTGACCACTTTTCCACGCAGGACAGACGGTGAAAAGTGACAAAAAATAGACTAGCCTTTTTATCTGAACATTTACAACAAAATAATCCTGTTTTTGAAAATATTTGAGGTTTTGACTCTTTCGCACACGCCTGCTCCACGAAGATAGAGTGACACCGTAAAACCAGAAGGGCGCAGAGTGTATCTCTCCACGATTGGGGGAGCAATATATCATTATAAACTATCCAAGTTCATATACTCCCTCCGTCCCAGTTCGCAAGGCAAATTTCCAAAAAATATTTGTCCCAAAATCTCTCACCTCCTAGGCACATTTTGCATTTAATGTGGGAGTAAACTAATTTATTTTTGCATGCAAATACTCCTCTTTTCATCTCTCACCACGCACTAGTACTCCATGCATGTGAAACCACCGCGTACTAGTACTCCATGCATGTGAAAGGCAAAGTTTTTGCATGTTTTAACGTGCAAATTTAGAGCCAATGAGAATTCACCTAGTTCATAGAAGATTATCATTAATTAACAAAAACATGCTTAAAGGCAATGTTTTCTTACATGTTTCTTAATTAACAAAAACCTGATTAGAACCTTTTTGATTACCTTATTATGGAAACATGTAAGAAAACATTGCCTTTAAGCATGTTTTTGTTAATTAATGATAATCTTCTACGAACTAGTAATGTTTTTATTGTGTTTATATGCAGGGATATTTCATAGACCTCTTGTAGTCCATACGTTTGATTCAAGTGTGGATGCCATGAATATAGAGTCAACTCAATTCTTAAAGTCTTGAGTGTTGGGCACTGGGTAATATACATTGCATATAGAAATTGGTGACCACTTTTCCACGCAGGGTCAAAACTAACAAAAATAGACTAGCCTTTTTTATCTGAACATTTACCACAAAATAAACCCGTTTTGAAAATATGTCAGGTTTTAACTCTTTCACACGCGCATGTCCCACGAAGATAAAGTGACACCGACACACCGTAGTACCAAAAGGGCTCAAAGTGTATCTCTCCACCATTCGGGAGGAGCAATATATCATCCTAAACTATCTAAGTTCTTATACCTACCTTTCGATGCACCTGATAAAACATTTACTATTACCTTGTTGTGGGAACGTCTAATGGAAACCAAGGCACACCTTTTAGATGACATTTGATATTCTCATGGTCCAAAGACTTGTGCATACGAGAACAACATAATGATTACAGTGGTGGTGGTGGTGACGACGACGATGAATGGCGAAACTATCTCGTAGTAAAGCATATCAGTCAATCAGTTCAGTACCCTTGTTCTTCTAACAATATACACCCATTGTTGTTGGCATCCTTGTTACTTTAACTATGCACATTATCAGGTTGCATCTTGGCACACTCATTGTTGTTGGCATCCTTGTTACTTTAACTCTTTTTGCATCTAACATCTTGTAGGTTGCATCTTGGCATGCAAGTTTTTATTTGCAAATGTTGCAGTTTTTGCAAAGATCTTTAAAATAAAAACTCTTTGTTTCTTATGTGAGTAAGTTGAGATGACGGATATAATGGGGAGTATATAAATTCATGTTTATGATTCATCAATCCCAAATATTTTCTTTAGCAATTTATCTCTCATGTGCAATATTGTTGAAATTGCATCTTGAATCCATATTTTGATACTTGTTGCCTTTCTTAATTCATCTCAACTAGATTTAGTTCCCTTATTGCTAGTTGTGATATTTTTGAGATTTTGATTGGATGAAGTTCATTAATATACCATGAGAGAAAATGGAGCCCTTGGCTATATATGCTTTCAAGTAAGAATCCGTTTGGCATATCTTATGATTTCATCTTGGATATCATGTGTTCTTTATTTTATCTTACCTTTTGCATGTGCATGTTTCTTTTTGGATTTTTCACCATGCTATCGACCTAGAAACTTATATACACGAGAGTATTAATCTCTTGTCTTGATATCCTCGTTATTTTCCGACCACCCTTCTTGTCCATTTGGTTTTTGGTGTGTTGGTAAGAATTTGTTTTATGAGTGCTTTATTTACTTTGATTGAATCTTCTTGCACTTATATCTCTTGAATGTTTTTGGACTCAAGTTTGTATCTTCTTTTTCTAAATGATGCAGAGGGAGTAAGAATTCTCTAATGAACATTGGGGAGCTTCCTTATTTCGTTTAGAGCATTATTTCTCTCTTATCATGACATCTTGTTTCCTTTAATTGGTTCTTTGGATTCTTTGATTGCTTGCTTCTTTCTTTAAAGTTTGTTATCCTTGTTATTTATTTGCAATAGTTGATCCTCAATATGTTTTGAGTTCTTCCACCTATTCATACTTGGATAAATTGATGACGTTGGGACTCCAAGTGCAGAGTGTTGTGTCAGCAGAGTATTTTCCCCACAAGGGTGACTCGAGGGTTTAAATCGAACTCTCGGGGAACTGAGCAAACAGTATTCTCTTCTCTCTTATTCTAGCAATCCTGCAAAGTAAAATAGAAGCCTTCTTTCCCCAACTCCACGGTGTAGTTGTCAAGCACAAGGTTTCGTGTAAGTAAATAAAACACAAGTAAAAATAAAGCGAGTATAACTAGATAAAATATAGTAACTGAGTAAAAACTGTAAATGGGTTGATTGTTTTTGGTGTTTTGGATGCAAATAAGAAAATTAAATATTTTTTGTATTTTCAGATTAAAATAGTGGAGCAAATAGAAAACAAGATAAAAGCAATATAAATGTGTTTCTTATAATAATAAAGTGGACCGGGTTCATGGGTTCACTTGACTATTCTCTCTTTTAAGTTGTATTGGACAAATAGTAATTTATCAATGAGATACGAGGATGCAAAATAATAACATGAGTAATATAAGCATTCATATGGGCATCATGTCCTAACATAGAGATGATGCAACACACCTCTCTTATACTCCACAAGAAAGGGAAAACTCCATGCAATCTTGTATTAAGAATTAACAAAGTATAGCGATAAGTACTTTGACATGATGTTTGAATATCAAATATGCTACCTTGACCAAACAAGATTATCACTTTTGTCACGTGAAGAACATAGCACATGCATTCACTTTATCCCTAGTGAGGTAGCAAAAGAAAAGGGCAAAGCCATAATAGATCATGAATTTGTTGTCACTATTCAATCACTAAAACCATGTTACTCCATCTAATACACACATCACCCCACACACGCTCTTGCATAGATGTTGGATCAGAACAAATACTTAAGAACGGGGTACATAAAATGCATCTATCAATACATCTTACATATAATTCTATCATATCTCATAGCACAATATCATAGAATAAGTATCCACCACATAGGTATTACTAATATGAGCATAATCATGTGAGGTAGCTCATATGACACTAAGAACTATGAAGAACATGAAAGAAATAGATCAAGTTACTGCCACAAACCCGTAGTCTAGAGGTGGTCTACTCTCCCTTGAACATGGTGATGATGATGAAAACGTTGGAGAAGGTTGAGATCCCTCTGGCGGTGATCCTAGCGGAGTTCCCCCCTCCAATCTTCTCTGCTGCATGCCTCTCTTTTCGTGTTTCTGTCTTATGCGGCGCTCTCCTCTCGAGAACTCTTTGGGGCCATATATATAGTGATTTTTAGGTCAAAATACGTCGGTGGCCGAAATAATCAGGTCAATTGGACGATCAACGGCTAAAAGAGTATGGGGGGTGGCGCGCCCTAGATGTTTGGGCGCGCCACCTGTGCTCTTTTGGGCCTCGGGCCCATCCAGGCCTCTTCCAAAGCTCCAGGGTGATTCTCCCGATGAAAAAGTGACGCTACAAAAATCTCAGGTCAATTTGACTCCGTATAGGTCTCTGAAAGTGAAAAATACACAAATCAAAGAATTCTTCTTCTGCAGAGTTATAAACCAAATAAATAGGATCATTGGTAAATCCCCATAAATCAATGTAAAACATGGTAATAACATCATATGTGTTGCAAATATGTGGGAATTCAATATGATAAAGGACAAAGTTCATGTATGCATTTTGCATGCATCATAAGTGCATATAACTTCACTCATTTTATGAGAAATGCCACACATTGGGGAGGAACTCATCCTATGTTTGTCTCCAAATTTCTTCATCCATTTTGGTATTTGTTGTCAATGGGGGAGAAATTTAGAGGGTTTAAGGGAAGTGGCTTATTCTTAAGATTGGTTTGTTCTTAAGTGTTTGCCTTTCATGCATCTCATATTTATTATGTTTTCCATGGTTGAATATATAGTGTAAATTTTCCAAAGGTTAAGCTTGACAATATATGCAATGAAATTCAAGTCCATTAAGAAGTGAGCCTAGCTCACTTGGGTAGGGAAGTGGATGTACAACCCAGCCACCCAAGTTCAAGTCCCCAGGGACCTGAATTTGGGTTCTTATTATTTAAAAAACAAAGTCACTGTAGGGGCTTCCCCTACCGTATTCCTTTCAAAAAAAAACTCAAGTCCATTACACGAGCATATATTGTGGGAGAGTTTACCCTATATATGTTGGTTATACTCACATCTCTTGCATTAGTTATAGTATGTGTGAGTAGAATCAGTTTTGATTTATAATAGTAGGTTTGTGCTACTTGATCTTATCAAATACAACCTCTTGTATTCATTATATAAACCCTCTTATTGAGATAGTCATCAATTACCAAAATGGGGGAGATTATAAGGGTACTTTGCCCCTATGTTTATTTTGGGTAATTGATAACAATTCCTATGGACTAATGTTTTCGTTGAGTTGAGTTTTTGTTTGAATGAATACTCCACAGGTTTTGCTTGAAGACCATATGTTGGATTCAAGATAGTTGATGTCAAGAGAGAAGTTTTGGCTAGAAGTCGATGTCACAATCCTCCAAGTCTCATGAGTTGAGCCATTGGTGACCAAGACTTAGGGCATGCAAATAATTGAGGTGTTCTGGCTTCAATGAAGCATGAGCGTTCTCATGAATATCAAGCGGGGTGCAGTTAATTGTCTCGCACTCTTATGGTGTCGGGTCACGATGGGAAAAGTTAGAGGAAGAAAGCTACAATGGAACTCGAAGACGGAGTTCCAAAGCAAGCGACAAATGAACTAGAAGACGGAGCTTGGAAGATAGCAATAATTTAGTCTCCCCCTTTCGTTTTTTCTTGAGTATAGGACCCCGCACTATTAAGAGGGGAGCAAAGCTTTTATTTGGTACTTGGCTCAAATCATTTCCTCTCTACTTCCATCAAAGTTTTCCATCTTTTTCCATAGACTTTTCCGCATTCATCGTGGCATTTCTCTGTGTGGGGTTCTTGAGCTTGTTGGTAGCTTTTCAACAAGACCAAGTTCATCGAAAACTGATTCCATATGCAAATTCTATTGCATTTTCGAGTTTGGAGTTTTTATCGGTTTGTCTTTTTAGTTTGGTCAAATATTTCTTATTTATTTTCTTATTACATGGTTGGACTATGATGTTTCAATGCATAAAGTTGTAGACCTCGTTGCTGTGATTTCAACGAGCCCTAGATTATCAAAAACGGACTCCGGATGTAAAAGTTATGGCTTTTTCCGTGTCGAGTGTTCCTGCTGTTTTGCATGGTCGGTCGGTATGACCGGGCATACACGCCCCGAACAACAGTTTTATCCAATCATACTGGGTATGGAGCCGGTATGACCGGCCATACACGTTCCTGCACGATTTTGGCATAAAAATGGCTAGTTTTGCTATATATGAAAGAGACTAATTCCGTGGATCTTTACCTTGGCCATTATTTTGAGATTCATATCAAGTTCTTCATCCTTTTACTCTCTCTTGCACTCTTCTCCACCAATCTTTGGATCAAGAGAGATTTAACCAACAACTTTGAGAGTGAATCCATCCAATTGAAAGATCTTTTCATCCTCTCTATCCACCGATCAAATTTGCAATTTGAGCCTTGTGTCAAGTTTTAGCTTCGATCTTGTTACTCTTGGAGGTTGAGGACTGCTAGGCGGTAGAGGTTGCCGGGAGCAATCAAATTGTGATCGAGCCGGAAAGTTTGTACATAGTGGAAAGGGCTCCTACTTCGTTGAAGGAGCACACAGAGAAGAAGGTGAGCCTTCGTGGCGTTCGGTGTCCTTCGTGGTGAACGCACCTCTCCAACGGTGAGTAGCTCCCCCTGAAGGAAGTGAACATCGGGATACATTGTCGTCTCCGCGTGCTTCGGTTATTTCTTTTCACGTATTTAATTTGCGATAGCCATCGAGTTTGAAGTTCTTGATATATTATTTTGTCATATAGGGTGCTCCACGTAATTTATATAGGCCACATTATTTATCTGCATAGCCTAAAATGGCAAACAAGTCAGGGAAAATTTCCTAGAACCTATTCACCCCCTCTAGGTTACCGACATTGAACTTTCACTCTCAAGTTCATCAAGTGGCTCGTTTGCCGCTTCGACATACCCATCCACATCATCACCGACAACGGCAGCCAGTTCACCAGTGGCTTGTTCAAGTACATAGGGTCTTCACCTGAGAAGCAACGGTCAGGCTGACCGCGCCGATGTTGTGGTGCTCAAGGGTCCGAAGACCAGAAGCTTCAAGAACAAGCTCAAAGCCAGCAGCAAAGGCTGGCTCAACGCTCTCACGTTTCGTACTACAGTCGATTCGCACTACAAGGACCAAGCCTACAGGTGAGACACCCTTCTTCCTCGTCTACGGGGAAAGCGGTCCTTCCCACCAAGCTCAAGCATGGGTCACTGCGGGTCCTCGCCTTCGACGAGGTCCGCCAGGACGACATGCGAAACTATGACCTGCTCCTACTCGAGGATGCTCGTCGCCAGGCCGTTGTTCGCGTAGCCCGGTACCTGCAAGGTTTGCGCCGCTACCACAGCCGCAACATCCGCCCTCGTACGCTTGAAGCTGGCGACCTTGTCCTTCGAAGGATCCTCTCTCAGGAAGGCCTACACGGGTTGTGCATGTTTCCGGCCTAGCGCAGCACGGCCGGAGACGGAGGATGGTGGTGACCCGGTGCCGAACCCATGGAACAATCTTGAAGGTTTTCAAACTCTTTTTCTTAGAAAACAATTTTATACTTTTCTAAAGGCAGCATCTGAAAAATAAAATAGGGCCAAACCAAAGACCTATAATTACCAGCAAGGGTTCTCACATAAATTTAATTTAGACTACGATGTTAAAGCTACGTGTACATGCATACCTATTAAAATAATCAATCAACATCGGCAAGAGAGTAGCAACATCAATATTCGAGGGAAAATCAACCGGACGGTCTGGTCCAGGTCGCTGGAAGCCTCTGTTTACTCTGTTTAGTTTGGGCTAAACTTTTGGAAAGAAGTTGGTTTTATCGTGCTCAAACGGTGGTCGTAGTCAGCCTATCAACTCTGACTCGTCAAGTAGAATAATTGCCCCACTTGCGAGGGATGCGCACCCGTGAAAAAAATGACAGTGAGTGGCTCGTCGTACTATCTACTACTACTATAATCTAGCATCCATCTATCGCCGCCTCGCCGGCGCCAGGCTGAGGTAAAGCGGGCCATCTTGCCCGCTCGTCGTCGTTGACGCGCCGTGCCAAAAGGAACCAAAAAAAAAAAATCAGTCCACGATCCCGCAGCGATGCTAGCCGTCATCGCCGTCCTCCTGCTCCTGCTGCCGCCGGCGATGCCCTTCGAGGGCTCCGAGTGCGACGGCAGCAAGTACGCGCCCAACAGCACTTTCCAGGCAAATCTCAACCTCGTCGCTGCTGCGCTCCCCGGCAACGCCTCCTCCATGCCCACCGGCTTCGCCACCACCACCACAGGCACCAGCCCCAACCGGGCATACGCCATGGCGCTCTGCCGCGGCGACGTCAAGGCCTCCACCTGCGACGCCTGCGTGGCGGCGGCGTTCACTGCCGCTGGCGCCAACGGGAATTGCCCCAACAACACGGGCGTCACCATGTACGAGGACGCCTGCGTCGTTCGATTCTCCAGCGTGCAGTTCCTGGACTTCCTCAGAGCGGACCAGTGGCAGCCCGGCGAGCTTGCGTACGTACGGCCTATCCCAAGACATGCATCTTAAATTTTTCAAATCCGTCTCTTCTCTTGAATACATAATTCTACTAGTATCTAAATACGGTTCTGAAAACTGGTTCAAGATTTCAAATTACCCCGGCGTTTGGGAACGTCACGACAGTGCCGGGAGCCTGGTTCAGCGCCGCCGCCACGGTCATCCTCACCGCCGTGGTCGACCACGCGGTGGCTGCGGTGGGAAACTCCACTGCAATGAAGTACTTCGCCACGGGTGAGATGGACTTCCAGCCAAAGATTTACGCGATCGCGCAATGCGTCCCGGACATGACACCGTCGCAGTGCCAGAGCTGCCTCCGGACCCTCGTCATTCAGTCGACTGGGCTCCTAGTCAACACCAAGCCGCGGTGGATCATGTCTTTCGTGGCGTGGTGCAACCTGAGGTACAGCGTGCAGCCGCTTTACGAGGGACGGTCAATGCTGCAGCTTCAGGCGCCGCCACCGCCGGCAGTGGTGCCTCCGTCTGCAGCTCCAGAATCTGGAGGAGCAGGTAGGAAGCAAACACTTTCGCTTCTTACATTTATGTGAAAGGTTGTATTCTGCTTCAGTTCGTAGTGTCACTACAAGTTTACATTTCACGTTTTGGTACTTTGGTGTATGCTGTTGTTACTTTCAGTTCTAACTTTTATCTAAAAGATTATATTCTTCTTCATTTGGCACTACAAGTTTACATTTCACGTTTGGTACTTCGGTGTATGTTCTTGTTATTTTCAGTGCTTACTTTTATCTGAAAGTTTACTCTGCTTCAGTTCATAGTGTTCCTACAAGTTTACATTTCACGTCTGGTACTTTGGTGTATGCTGTTGTTGCAGGGACGAAAACGAAAGCAGTAGGAATCTCTGTGGGCATTGGTTGTTCTGTCGTCTTGATATTGGTTTGCATTTTCGCTTTTGTTGTATGCAAGAGAAGAGCTAAGGCTACCAAGGACGGCCACCGTGAGTAGCATCTACTAGCATGTTAACCGTCTGTTTAAGAGCTGGAATGACTACAGTTAATTTGTTGATGGCATTCTTGTCATACAGCACCAGCATTGCAGAAAATTGCGGGTGCACAATGCACGATCTTCGATTTACCTACGCTACAAGAGGCAACTGAAAACTTCTCCGAGAAAAATAAGCTTGGCGAAGGCGGTTTTGGTATTGTATACAAGGTAAGTAGTCCAAGCAGGAACGCACTTAACAAAAGGCGGTCATGTATCACATCACACCTTCTCTAGCTCAAAAGGCATATATTGCAGGGGATACTACCAGATGGGCAAGAAATAGCAGTGAAGAAACTTTTGGAAAGAACTGGGCATGGTTTGAAGGAGCTGCACAATGAGGTGCTGCTATTGGCAGAGCTGCAGCACAAGAATCTTGTTAGATTACATGGGTATTGCTCGCATCGGGATGATACGCTGCTAGTTTACGAGTATATCAAGAATGGGAGCCTCGACAACTTTCTGTTCGGTATTGTCTCCTTCACTAACATCTCTAGCTCTCCGGTTACAGACATGCATATCCGTAATTTTGGTCAGTTGTGACTAGTATTGCGCCGCTTAATTGTGTCTCTCTACTCTCCCGACCCCCCGTAAGTCTTATATGTGATATGCATGATTGATGCATTTACCGGTAATATATGCCTACCATGAGAGACACTATCCATACATACTATGTAGAAAAGCAAAACATGAATAGGAATATAAACGAATAACATAGGGAATACATGCATGCATTCCCTATATTGTGGAGATGTACATGCATAATTTTTTGTCAAATTTTTTCGACATTTCAAAATACAACTTTCCGATAGAGGGAGCATATGCACCCGGGAGCCGAATTGAATTTCTGAATAAATAGCTATATAACTAAGTTTCTTGTTTAGAAGTTCAGTATAAGCCAATAAATATGTACTGTAGCATTCGATATTATAAGTTATCACAGCCAATATTGTAGATACAATTTGAATATTATTTTTTTACAACAGTTATAATGATGATTATTTATTTACCTTGCACCACCTCATATGAATTCAACATTTCGTTCCAACAGAATCTAGGGAGGAAAGTGCACTCAACTGGGAGCAACAGTATAACATCATTCTTGGAATTGCCAAGGGAATATTGTATCTTCACGAGGACTCAAGCTTGAGGATAATCCACCGAGACCTCAAACCTAACAACATTCTTCTTGCCGACGACATGGATCCAAAAATCGCAGACTTTGGACTGGCGAGGCTGCTAGGAGAAGGTCATACACATACTAAGACAGCTAGAGCTGCTGGAACACTGTAAGGTCATATCTGTCATGAAACATTCAAGAATTGTTGATATCCAGCGTGTGTACAAGCCTGCTAATTGCTCATTCCTGCAGTGGTTATATGGCACCAGAGGCAATGCACGGACGCATGTCACCAAAGATCGATATTTACAGCTTCGGTGTGTTGGTTCTTGAAATTGTAACTAGGAGAAAGAACAGCAGTTCTGGTGATCATGACGCAGTGAATCTCCTTACCGATGTAAGTGCTGATTTACTTCTTTTTAGTTCATTTGAAATTGAAAGATTCATGTAAATTATATGTCATCATATCTGAATAAGCATCTAACAGGTGTGGAATTGTTGGACAAAAGGGTCGATATCTGAAATGATAGACCAATCACTCGATGAATACGCTCGAAGCCAAGCATTACGCTGCATCCACATCGGGTTGATGTGTCTCCAACCAGACCCTGACGACCGTCCTTTGATATTATCCGTCATTTTCATGTTAACTAGGGACAACATGGAGATTCAGGCACCGGCACAACCTGCATTCTTCTTCCGGAGGGAATCACTTTTAGCTTCTCTATCATCGTACGACCAACCGGATATCATATTGGACGATAACGTCTCTGTGAATGGGGTTACAATCACTGATCTGTATCCTAGGTAAGTCATGGGTCTGGGTAATGTGAGGCTTTTGAGGCTAAAGTCAAAAGTTTGGCTAGAATAGTTTTTCCATTTGCCATTTGGTAAAAGAAAGTGTAAGTAAAATCAAATTGAAAGAAGCTTTCAACAAGTTGGAATCCATATTGAAGCTTTATGGCCATTGTTTTGCCAGAGTATTCAACAGAACATAATCAAATTTTGGAGCTTTAAACAAAAAGCATCCGGTAGTAACGTGACTATATTTTTATGAAAATTATTGGACATGAAGGAATTATTTGAGAATTTATGCTAACTCCAAGTTTTACTGAAGTTCTAAAATCCAAATCACTCAGAATGTATCACAGTAGACTGAAATTGCATTCTCTGGAGCTGTGCCATTTTAGTGAAATGTTCGTCAATGATTTGGTCTTAAGTTATGCATAGAGTGACCAGAAATGAGGTAGTTAGATATTGATACAATTATACAGAGACTTCCGGTGTGAGTGTGTGATCATTGTCAATGTTTAGATTGGAACGATACCCTCGTCCGGTATCGGTTGCATGTTTATATAGCACAGAAAAAGCCCCTGGCGTGGCATGTACAATACGTAGTAGATCGGTGTACTACACCGTATACCAATATGTTACAAACTCTAACAGCCCCCCTTAATCTAAACCTTGGAGAGGTTGAGATTACGCTTGAATTCATCTAGCTTCTTAACTGGAAGAGCCTTGGTAAAACCATCTGCAACTTGATCCTTGCTACAAACAAAACGAATGGCTAGCTGATTCTTTGCAACCCTTTCTCTAACAAAGTGAAAGTCAATTTCTATGTGCTTGGTACGAGCATGCAATACAGGTTTAACAGACAAATAGGTAGCACCTAAATTGTCACACCAAAGACTTGGTTTTTACTTCAATTTTACTCCAAGTTCTGCAAGAAGAGGTTCTACCCAAATCAACTCAGATGTAGCATTTGCAAGAGATTTATATTGAACCTCAGTACTAGACCGAGACACTGTATCTTGCTTTCTAGCACTCCAAGAGACCAAGTTAGGTCCAACAAATATAGCAAAACCACCTGTGGAACGTCGATCATGAAGACAACCTGCCCAATCTGCATCTGAAAAGGCACTAAGAAGTGTGGATGAGGATGCTGTAAAAGTTATTCCAAGTTTTAATGTATCGTTCATATATCTAAGAATTCTTTTCACAGCTGACCAATGTTCTGTAGTTGGAGCATGAACATACTGGCATACTTTGTTGACAGAAAAGGATAAGTCTGGCCGTGTCAAAGTCAGATACTATAAAGTTCCAACTATGCTCATGTACTGAGATGAATCTTCAGAGCCAAGAGGTGTACCAACTCTAAGAGACAATTGCTCAGATGATGAAAATGGTGTGGGGCCCGGTTTACATGCAATCATGCCAACTTTAGTAAGAATGTCTGTAGCATACTTTTCTTGTGTTAACAACAAACCATTTTGTGTCTTCTTTACCTCAATGCCAAGAAAATAGTGTAAATCACCTAAATATTTAATAGCAAAATTCTCATTGAGACTCCGAAGAAGAACATAAATAGCATCATCAGAGGAGCTTGTAACTATGATATTATCAACATAAATTAGCACAAATATGGTGATACCTGACTTGGTGTAGAGAAATAGTGAGGTGTCAGCTCTGGAAGGTGTAAAACGATTGCACAGTTTTGAACTCAACCTTGAATACCAGGCACGAGGAGCTTGTTTCAACCCATATAATGCTTTGTCAAGTTTGTAAATATAATGCGGAGCGCGAGGATCTTCAAAACCTGGAGGTTGTTTCATGTAGACCTCATCTTCAAGAACACCATGAAGAAACGCGTTTTTAACATCTAGCTGCCTTAACATCCATCCTCGGGAAATAAAAATAGCCAAAACAGTTTTAATGGTATCAATTTTTACCACTGGGCTGAAAGTGTCCTCATTGTCAATGCCATACCTTTGTTTAAATCCTTTTGCTACTAACCTTGCCTTGTATCTGTCAACTGTCCCATCTGCTCTCCTTTTGATGCGATAGACCCACTTGCAGTCAATCAAATTTTTCTTGGAGCTCGGAGGAACAAGGTGCCATGTTTTGTTGATCATCAAGGCATCATACTCCTCTTCCATCGCTTTTCTCCAATTTGAGTCACCAAGAGCCTCAATCAAAGTAAAAGGTTCACCTGTAGAAGAAAGCATGCCTATCTGACTGTACCATCAATATTTTTTTTGTTTCTTTATACCTTGCTGAAGTCGAGTGCGAGGAGGTGATGGTGGTGGTGCAGATTGTTCAGGAGATGATAGTGCCAAATCAGCAGCACCATCGGATGCTACAACATCTTCATCCGCAGAAGATCCGACCGCAGGCGCGACGTCGTGTCCTCGCTGGGCGACAAGGAAGCTGACGGCGTGGGCGGGGGCGATGCCTCTTCGCGCCCACCAGGGGACGCCCGCCACGGAGAGTCAACGCGGGGCGAGCCAGCCCGAGCTGGCCGCGTGGCGGACAGAGACAGGGGCGGCGACGGCGGGTCCTGGGCGGGAGAATCCCCTCGGGCGGCGTGCGAGAATCAGCGCTGGGATCAGCGCCAGAATCAGCCTCGGAATCCGACGAATCAAAGGAATGTTCCTCCTCGTGTCTTGCGCCATTTTCGTCCGTTTCTGACTCTGATTCTTCAGTTTCTGTCGCACTCGGAGCTCCATTTTCAGCGCGGTTTTCTTCAGCATGCTCAATATTCTGCAACACATTAGGAACATGAATAATAGGAGACATATGATCATTAGTATTTTGTGCATCCCCATGTGATGTGGATGTGAAGGATGTAGGAAGAAGTAGAATTTCTTTCTTTAGGAGGGCACCGACATTAGGATGAAGCGAGGCAAAAGGAAAGACATTCTCATCAAAAACAACATCTCGAGAAACATAAACTCTGCCAGTGGAAACATCAAGACATTTGACACCCTTATGAAGTGGACTATAGCCAATAAAGACACACCGAGTAGAATGAAAAGCAAGTTTTCGTTTATTGTATGGACGGAGATTAGGCCAACACGCACAACCAAAAGTGCAAAGAGCATCATAATTGGGTGTAACATTCAGAAGACATTCGGTTGGATTTTTAAGATCAAGAATTTTGGTAGGAAGAATATTTATGAGAAATGTGGCGGTAAGAAAAGTTTCATCCCAAAACTTAAGAGGCATGGATGCATTGGCACGAAGTGCAAGACCAACTTCTACTATATGACGATGTTTTCTTTCAGTAGAACCATTTTATTGATGTGCATGAGGACAGGAGACATGATGAACAATGCCAATCTTTTGAAAGAAACCATTGAGTTTTTCATACTCACCACCCCAATCAGTTTGCATAGTAAAAAAATTCCTATCAAATTTGCGCTCAACATACTGTTGATAATTAAGAAAAGCTTGATAAACATCTGAACGCTTTTTAAGCAAGTAGATCCAAGTAAATTTGCTATAATCATCAATGAAGCTTACATAGTATGCATGTTTCCCAACAGAAATGATTCTTGGCAACTGGTGGAGATAGGATATGGCAACTGGTGACTCTTGGCAAGCTAACAAGAATTACATACATATGGAGTACTTTCTGGGGTGTAAGCTATATTATTTCTCCTAAGAACTTGTTGAACAATAAACGAAGAGGGATGTCCTAAGCGGCGATGCCATGTGGATGAAGACGGCTTTATTGTGAAGTAAGCATGCTTGGAGGATTCATTAGATATGGGCATCAAAGGGTAGAGACCTCCATAGCAGGGGCTTTAAACAGAGTTCTTCGTGTTTCCTGGTCGTTGATCAAAAAAAAGAAAGGATGGAACTCAATAAAGATGTGATTATCAATAGTAAACTTGTGAACATATAACAAATTTTTGGAGGCAGTAGGAACATGCAATATGTTATTAAGTTTGGACGAGTTATGAGGGGTGCGCAAAACTGAATGACCAATATGACTAATATGCATTCTCGTACCTTATGCCGTGCGCACACGGTCTTGGCCTTGATACTTGTCGTGTGTAGAGAGCTTGCTCAACTCAGCGGTGATGTGATCAGTTGCACCCGTGTTTGTATACCAATTGGTGTCAACGTCATACGATGCAAGATTTGCACCCTTGTCATCACGCTCGCGATCACGGTCACTATTGTTCTTCTTGTCATCCGAGTAGCGCCACCAGCAGTCACTAGCAGGGTGACCATGGATTTTGCAGATTTGACACTCAGTGTCGACGTAGGGAGTGGGAGCCAGGTCAGACCGCCGGCCTCGAGGGCAATCACCACCACCATCACGGCGGTCATCGTGACGCCTGTCATCATGGCACTCATCGCGGCGGTCATCATGGCGCATGTCATCGCGGCGCCAGTTGCCGCGGTCATCATCATAGCGGCGGTTTCCGCGGTCATCATCATAGCGGCGCGGAGGAGAGCGGCCACGGTAGCCACCGTCACCACCACCACGCGGAGGAGAGCGACCGCGGTAGCCACCGTCACCACCACCACGCGGAGGCGAGCGACCGTGCGGGGGAGGAGTGCGCCCACGCGTGCGGTAGTCACGCTTGGCGATGTTTGCTATTGAAGAGAAGGAGTCAGTGGACTCCTCCACGCCATTGCGCAAGTCGTACGCGTACAGCTGGTCGTACAGCTCGTCAAGGGAGGTGCCCGGGTTGCCGTTGACGGAGGTGATGAGGGAGTTGTAGTGTCCCTTGTCGAGGCCATTAAGGACATGGCTGATGACCTCATCTTCATCAAGAGACTTGCCGAGAGCACCCAGCTCATAGGCGAAGCGCTTCATCTTCGTGAAGTACTCATCTGCTGACATGGACAGCTTCTTGGTGTTGTTCAGCCTGTCATGTAGATGCTGCACCTTAGACCTGGAGGCAGAGGAAAACATAGTAGTGATGGTTTTCCATGCATCGGCGGTGGAGTTTACATCAAGAACGTGGGGGACAACGAATTCAGCAGGAACCGAAGCACCTGCTGATCTCGTGCGAGCCATGCACCATAGGCCGGGTTTGGCACCGTGATCTTGTTCTTGTCGGCATCTTCGGAGTCCAGAGTTTTGGGCGGCGCATGGTCGGTACCGTTGAGCAGCCCCAAGGCGTCAGCTCTGCGGAAGGCGGGAAACACCAAGGCCTTCCATGGGAGATAGTTGTTGCGCGTGAGAGGTTGGGCCGGGGGGGGGGGGGTGCCGAGGGCAGCAGCCATGGCGGCGGCGGTGGAATTGGACGAGCTCATGATGATCTAGGGTTTTGGGTTGTGAGGATGGCGGCGGCTGACAGACAGCGGTGGCGATCAGGTTCGTGGGCGGCGGCAGCGGCTAGAGAAGCTGCGGCGGCCGTGGATTTTTTTAGGGTTTAGGTCGTGTATGGTTGTGGGCGGTGGCAGCAGGTTTTGTCGTGGGTCATGGGCGGCGGCTGTGAAGGATAGCGGCGACGATGTTTGTCTTGGTTGTAGGCGGCGGCGGCGGCTGGGTCGTGCGGCAGCTAGGTCATGAAGGGAGGTGGCTCTGATACCATGTCCATGTTTAGACTCGAACGATACCCTCGTTCGGTATCGGTTGCGTGTTTATATAGCACAGGAAAAAACCCTGGCGTGGCATGTACAATACGTAGTGGATCGGTGTACTACACCGTATACCAATATGTTACAAACTCTAACAATCATTTTTATAAAAAATCAAGAACACATATTAAGAAATAAAATGTTATCTAAAAAACGAAAAGAGGATCAATAATTGCTCTGTGTGAGCTGCACAAGCAAAACCTTATGGTGCATAAATATACCGGCAGCAAAGAGGCTATGATACCACTGTATTATATTATACATGCACCGGTGGATTGTGAAATACATGGATTTATTTGCCTAGTTTTGCAGCAAAAAAACTAGAATTTACACGAAGAAAACAGAGAGCTGAGATTATTGCTCTTTGTTACCTAACGTACAATTGAACAACAATGGTGATAAGATTAAACCTGCAGAGTAAAAATCAACGACTGCATTATCTGTTGTAAAAAAATTGTAAACCTAAGAATTAGATGGATTGTTTGGTGGAGTTAATGGCACCCGCGGTCACACAACTTGTCTCAAATGTGCACTTAAGTCACACATGTTGTAAAACGAACTAACCGGTCACATAACTTGCAAAACGTGTGCATCCTAGGTCACAAAATGATTTGATGTCCAGTTTTTAGAAAAAAACCGGTCAAGGGAAGGGCACGTGAGGTATATAATAAGATCAATTAGTCCCTAATAAAAAAATCCTTGGCCATTTTCTTTTGGCTGCCTCTCGTCCTGGTGAACATGCACGGCACATACCGCCTGCCTGAATAAATCTAGGAATGAACAGTGTTAACTGAGTTTTGTTCTAGTTTGTGTAGGTCCGGAGTCAACTAAATTCAGTATTGAAGTTCACTATGGTGGTTATTTGGTGGGACCTGGGTAGACTGTTAGCTATTTGGATGAGAAAAGCACAGTCTGGTTTGACAATTTGTACAGAAATACCTTCAACATTGACACACTAGTTTATGTAAATTTTGACTGAACCATGTACCTCACTTGCCCCGTGCTTGACCGGTTTTTGCCGAAAACCGGCATCAAACCATTTTGTGACCTTGGATGCACATGTTTTACAAGTTGTGTGATCGGTTAGTTCGTTTTGCAACATGTGTGACTTAAGTGCACATGCGAGACAAGTTGTGTGACCGCGGGTGCCATTAACTCTTGTTTGGTTTTTTTTTAGATAAAGGGAGCCCCGGCCTCTGCATCAAATGATGCACACAGCCATTTTATTGAAATATTCAGCGTTCAAAGTACGATCGAAATAAAGATTACAATCATGGGTCAGCCATGGTTGCAACATGAATCAACCAACGGTGGTGAGCATTAAGATCTATGTTCACTAGCTTTCAAATTTTGGTGAATCACCTTTAGCTTGTTTGTTGTCATACGACCAATCGGATATCATATTGAACGAGAACGCCTCTGTGAATGAGGTTACAGTCACTGAGCTTTATGCTATGCAATTTATGGGTGGGGGTGATGTGATGCTCTGGAGGCTGAAGCCAAAAGTTCGGCTAGACTAGTTACTCCATTTGACATTTGGCTGAAGAAAGTGTAGATACAAACAAATACAAAAGCATTCAACAAGGTGCAATCCATATTGACACTATGTTGCCACTGTTTCGGCCAGAACATTGAACATAACATAAACAAATTGGATCTCAAATTTTATGGTCAGGTTTCGAGCTTTCAGCAAAAAAACATCTGGTAACGTGACTATATTTTTATGAAAAATATTTGAACACTTTTGCTAACTCCTGGTTGTCCCAAAGTTCTAAAATCCCATTCACTTGAAGTATCACAATTCACAATTGACACTAAAATTGCATTCTTTGAAGCTGTGGCACTTTAGTGAAATGTTCGTCCATGATTTGGTTTGTAGGTTATGTATGGAGTGACCTGAAATGAGACGGTAAGATGTTGATACAAAGACATAGAAGCGTGACCCACAGTGTAAAAAAGAAATTCAGACAACTATTGAACAAACAACCCCTAATATGAGAATGAAAAGATCAACAGGGATCATTGCTCTGTTGGAGCTGTGCGACTGCTTGGCACGGTACATAAATATACATGCAGCAAAGAGGCTATGATACCATTATATTATACTCCGTATTAGACATGCGGATTGTGAAGTACATGGATTTATTTGCCTAGTTTTGCAGCAAATTACTAGAGTTTCCTTGACAGAGTGCTGAGATTATTGATCTTTGCTACCTGCCGTCAGTTCAGGGCTTCAGGCCCTTGATCGGAGTACGCAGCTGCCTATCTCTGCAAAAAAATGAATAAACACTAGTGGTAAGATTAAACCTGCGGATTAAAAATCAAGGAGTGCATTATTACTTGTGGTAAAAAAAAGTTTAAACGTAAAAATCAGATGGATTATTGGGTGAGCATTAATATCTCTGTTTGCTAGTAGTTTTTCAATCCAAAACGCGCGCGCTAGTTTTCAGACTCTCAGTAGATGAACTCACTTTGCGCCTGGTGAACAACGGAGCCGGCGCCACCGAAATCGCACGACTGGTCGGAGCGGCCGTTGCGCTGGTAGTAGTCGTTGAATGCGTAGGACGCGTGGGCAAGCTTGGTGTCGGGATTGAAGCAACGCGCGCCGGGCTGGATGTCACTGCAGTCGGCGCCGTGGCCGCAGGCGTAGTCCAGCGCCGCCTGGAGCCGCGAGTCCCCGACGGCCGCGTTCGCCACGCACCAACTCCCGGCGTTCGGGTCGCAGGTGCCTAATAGTAGTATATATATACTCCGCCCAGTGAGATCACCAAGCTCGATCTGTAGCACCACAACTTAAAACACCACGAGCAGAAGAAGAAGCTCACCTGCCGGTTGCTGGTAGACAATGGAAGCGGCGCCGGCGAAGTCGCACGTCCCGCTGGCCCGGCCCTTGCGCTGGTAGTAGTCGTTGAACGCATAGGATGCGTGCGCGAGCTTGGTGTTGGGCTGGTAGCACGTCTTCCCGGGCTGGATGGCGCTGCAGTCGGCGCCGTGGCCGCACGCCCAGTCCAGGGCCGCCTGGAGGCGCGCATCCCCGGCCGCCGCGTTTGCCACGCACCAGCTGGACCTGGCTGGACTGGGGGCGCCCCCGGCCATGAAGTCGACCTGGTACACCGGCTGGCCGTTCGGGTAGAACAGACCATAGTTGCTCTCTTCGGCGTTCGATTTCTCGTTCTCGTTGAAAAGTTCGAAGATGTACACGGAGATGTCCTCGTTGGGGCGGTACGGGGTGCCGACGCCGGCGTCGAGCGGGCTATAGCTATAGGAGGAGGCGGTGCTGGCGCCGCCGGAAACCACGTGCTTGATGAGGTTATTGGTGTACGTTTGGGAGTTCTCCACGCCGTCGCAGTAGGTGCACCAGCTGTGCTCCCCGTGTTTCACGGGGACAGGCGGTGGAGGTGGTTTGCGCCTTCCCCTCAGCATCGTCTCCGCCGTGCGATTGCCGGAGGAACGCACTGCGTCCATCGCATAGTACACAGTGTCGAGCTGGGCATCAAATAGATTATGGTAGGTGAACCCAGACCCACTATCGACCACGCCGGCGTTGGGGCGGAACAGCGCGTAGTTCATGTCCATGGCGCCATTAGTGGACGCGTACGCCTTGTACGGGTAGATGTTCACCATGAGGTACGAGCCGGTCTGCTCCAAGAAGTCGAGCATGGGGCTCATCACCGACTGCGCGATGTCGTCCCGGAACTCCCCTTTTGACGGCGGGAACGACGACGCCTTGAGCGCGTCGAACGCGATCGGCGTGGTCACCTTGATGGCGTCGGCAAGGCTCAGGCCAGCCAGCGCCGCCTGCACGTTCTTCATGGCCGGAACGAGCTGCGGGGTGAGCCCCTTGGCCTGCTGGAAGACCTCGTTGCCGACGGTCACGCCGCGGATATCGGTGGCGGGGTAGTAGGGCTTCACGTTGCTCTTCGCCCACTGCACCGCCCAGCTCGGGTCGGCGGCCGCGGAGGCCAGCATCTCGTTGGGTAGCGCCACCACCAGCTTTATGCCGGTGTTGGCCATCGCGGTGAGCACCGCCTGGTCGGTGTCGTACACCCTCACCATGGTGATGCCGTTCTTCTTCAGCAGCTGCACCACCGACGCTGGGTTCATCAGGTTGTCCCCGTTTCTCCCGTAGCACACGCCTACCTCGCCTGCATCTGCATTGTACACCAAGAAACGTCGCTGATGTTACAAAGCTGCACCTATTCCTGAAACATCAACCTCAACTTATACTTGGCGCTAACGTGATTTACCTGCACAGAAGAAGAGCAGCAGGGGGAATCCGGTGGCGCACATGAGGAGGAGCCGAGTGATGAGCTGCATGCTGTTTGCTGTACTATTTATGTCGTAGGGGAACTCGTAGCTGAGCAGTGTGAGGGACGAGCACAGAAGGGAGCCGTATTTATAACCGGCAACAAGCATGTCAAGGTTTTGGAGCTATGTACCGCCAAAAAGAAGTGCCGTATACAGCTATACTTTTTTTTATAGTGATGTCCAAGGAAAATGCACCTACAAGTATAAGGCCGGTATCTCCACTGTCTGCACTCCACGTAAATGGACCAGAAGTATCCGCAGAATAACAGCTCTTTGTGTAGAGTTCGTAGCATAAAAAAAATCTACCGCAAGAACGAATAAAACTAAGATCCAACTTATAAAAAAGCCAAGATCCAAGCTATGAAACCTATGCCACCAGATAGATAAGAAACTAACCCTAGTAGATCTAAAGACTTAACGAGATCAGATCTCGTGGTTGATATGTTCACTTGAAGAACTCCAGTTCATGTTGAAGTCCTTTCCGGTGCTGCGATCGGGTAGCACTTCCGTACTCGGTCACACTTGCAGTAGAGTCAATAATCTAGAGTCTAGATTATTTGGTGTTGGTCATGTTTTGCTCTAGGGAGAGGTTTAGACAATGAATCTGCCACATTCAGATCTATGTGTACTTTGTAAATCTTTATGTTCCCTTCTTCGACATACTCGCAAATAGAATGAAAACATAGCTTCATATTCTTCATCGTCTTGTGTGACCTTAGGTTATGTGTATTGGCCATGTTGTCACAATAGATAGCCAACAGGTCCAATGCACTAGGAACCACACCAAGCTCAGTAATGAATTCCTTCATCCATATCGCTTCTTGTGAAGCCTCTGAAGCATCTATGTATTCTGATTCAATTGAAGATTTTGCCAGAACGATTTGCTTAGCACTTCTCCAGCTCACTGCTGCACCATTCAAAATAAATAAGTATCCAGATTGTGACTTTGAGTCATCTGGATCAGTGTTCTAACTAGCATTGGTGTAACTGGTCACAACGAGTTGTTCATCACCTCCACAAGTAAGAAATATATCCTTAGTCCTCTTCAAGTACTTAAAGATATTCTTGACCGTTGTCTAATGTTCCATTCAGGATCACTTTGATATCTACTGGTCAAACTAACAGCATGTACGATATCCGGGCTTGTACACAACATGGCATACATGATAGAGCCTATGGCCGAGGAATAGGGGATTTTGTTCATCCTTTCTCTTTTTCTTCCGCTGTAGGCGGACTTTGAGTTTGACTCAAAGTCTTACCTGGCAACATGGGCAAGAACCCTTTCTTGCTTTCATCCATTCTAAACTTCTTTAGAACTTTGTCCTGGTATGTACTCTGTGAAAGCCCTATTAAGCGTCTTGATCTATATCTATAAATCTTGATGCCTAATATGTACGCTGCTTCGCCAAGATGCTTCATTGAAAAACTATTATTCAAATAGCCTTTGACACTTTCAAGAAGTTCTATATCATTCTCAATCAACAATATGCCATCCATATATAGTACCAGGAATGCTACAGAGCTCCCACTCACTTTCTTGTAAATACAAGCTTCTCCATAAGTTTGTACAAATTCAAAGTTTTTGATTACCTTATGAAAACGGTGATTCCAACTCCGGGATGCTTGCTTCAGTCCATAAATGGAGCGCTGAAGTTTGCATACCTTGTAAGCATCTTTAGGATCGACAAAACCCTAGGGTTGTACCATATACAACTCTTCTTTAATGTCTCCATTAAGGAACACCGTTTTTACATCCATCTGCCAAATTTTATAATCGAAAAATGCAACAATTGCTAACAAAATCCCCACAGACTTAAGCTTCGCTACCGGTGAGAAAGTCTAATCCTAGTACACTCCTTGAATTTATCGGAACCCTTTCGCAACAAGTCGAGCTTCATTGACGATTATGTTACCATCAACGTCTGTTTTCTTTTTGAAAATCCATTTGTTCTCGATAGCCTTGCGGCCGTCAAGTAAGTCCACCAAAGTCCATACTTGGTTTTTATACATGGATCCCATTTCGTATTTCATGGCCTCTTGCCATTTGTTGGAATCCAGGTTCATCATCGCTTTATCATACGTCGCAAGGTCGTCAATGTTGTCCACCAACATTACATTCATGACAGGGTCGTACCAATCAGGAGTAGTACGAGTCCTTGTCGACGTTGGAGGTTCGGTAGCAAATTCGTTCAAAGTTTCACGATCATCATCATTAGCTTCCTCTCTTGTTGGTGAAGGTGGAACATGAACATCTTCCAACGCTATGCTACTCTCAATTCCGAGAGAAGGTTCAACAACCTCGTCGAGTTCTACTTTCCTTCCATTCTTTCGAGAGAAACTCCTTTTCAATAAAGGATCCATTCCTGGTGACGAAAACTTTGCCTTCGGATCTGTGATAGAAGGTATACCAAATTGTTTCTTTAGGGCATCCTATGAAGACACATTTTTCTGCTTTGGGTGTGAGCTTATCAGGTTGTAACTTCTTTACATAATCTTTGCAGCCCCAAACTTTAAAGAACGACAACTTAGGTTTCTTCGCAAACCATAATTCATACGGTGTCGTTTCAACGGATTTAGATGGTGCCATATTTAAAGTGAATGCGGTTGTATCTAATGATAATGCCAAAATGATAACAACAAATCTGTAAGTGACATCATAGATGAAACCATATCCAAGAGAGTTTGATTACGACATTCGGACACACCATTGTGATGTGGTGTTCCTGGCGGCGTCAACTGTGAAAGTATTCCACATTTATTTAAATGCATGCCAAACTCGTAACTCAGATATTCTCCTCCACGATCAGAACGCGGAAACTTAATCTTCTTGTTACATTGATTTTCTACTTCACTTTGGAATTCCTTAAACTTCTCGAAAGTTCCGGATTAATTTATGGTTTATAAAGTAGATATACCCATATCTACTCAAGTCATCCGTGAACGTCAAAACATAACGATATCCACCGCTCGACACTACACTCATTGGACCGCATACATTGGTATGTATTATTTCCAATAAGTCAGTAGCTCGCTTCATTATATCAAAGAATGGAGTCTTAGTCATATTCCCGTAAGACACGCTTCACATCTTTCAAGTGATTCAAAATTAAGTGATTCAAGAAGTCCATCGGAATGGAGTTTCTTCATGCGCTTCACACCAATGTGACCGATATGACAGTGCCACACGTATGTGGAATCATCATTCATTTTTATTTGTCTAGCATCTATGTTATGAACATGTGTATCACTTCTATCAAGATTCAATATGAATAAACTATTCATCTCAGGTGCATGACCATAAAAGATATTACTCATATAAATCGAACAACTATTATTCTCATACTTGCATGAATAACCATCTTGTAATAAACAAGATCCAGAATTAATGGTCATACTTAACGTAGGCACCAAATAAAAATTATTTAGATTTAAAACTAACGAAGGTAGATGAAGAGGGAGTGTGCCGATGACGATCACATCAACCTCGGATCCATTTCCAATGGGCATCATCACCTTGTCTCTCGCCAGTCTTCGCTTATTGCGCAGTTCCTGTTTTGAGTTACAAATGTGAGCAACGGAACCAGTATCAAATACCCATGCACTACTACGATTACTAGTAAGATACACTTCAATAACATGTATATTAAATATACCTTTCTTCTTGATGTTGCCATTCTTCAGATCTGCCAGATACTTGGGGCAGTTGCGCTTCCAGTGCCCATCGCACTTGCAGTAGAAAACTTAGTGTCGGGCTTAGGACTAGCCTTAGGCTTCTTAGGAGGCGCGGCAGCTTTCTTACCGCCCTTCTTGAAGTCGCCCTTGTTCTTAGGTTTGCCCTGTTTCTTGAAACTGGTGGTCTTGTTGACCATCAACACTTGGTGCTCTTTCTTGATTTCTACTTTAGCAGTTTTAAGCATTGAGAAGAGTTCAGGCAGCATCTTGTTCATGCATTGCATGTTGTAATTCATTACAAAGTTCTTATAACTAGGTGACAGTGATTCGAGAACACGATGAACCCCCAATTCATTAGGAATCGTTATTCCTAATTCTTGGAGTTTATTCGCATGGCTAGACATCTTGAGCACGTGCTCGCTAACGGAGTTGTTCTCTTCCATCGTACAGTTAAAGAACTTTTCAGAAGCTTCATAGTTCCACGGTCGCATGAGTCTCAAATATCATTTTGAGCTCATTGATGATTTCAGATGGGTCGCGGTTCTCAAAGCATTTTTAAAGCTCCGATTCTAAACCGTACATAATGGCACACTGAACTAATGACTAGTCCTCTTTCTGAGGTAGATAAACATTATTAACCTCATCGGGAGCATTCTCTGCAGGTGGGTCACCTAGCGGTCAATCGAACACGTAGGTCTTCTAGCAAGCATTGAGGACAATCCTCATATTATGAAACCAATCTATAAAGTTGCTTCTAGTGTTTTTTCAACTTTTCTATCTCTATGTACGCATTAAAGTTGATTGCAGAAGGCACCATGATCTACAACATATTTCCAAAGATATTTAGACTAAATTCATGATAAATAGAGTTCAAATTTTAATTCTAAATTACTAGGTGAACTCCGACTCAAAACAACTCCCTCACGTTACCTTAGTGATTACACAAACCAAATCCACTACAGCAAGTCCGATCTTCACGAGAGAAGATGTAGCTTCAAAGGCGAACAATGACGTGTCCATCATATCATTCATATGACTCATGCTTTACCTTTCATTTTTCCGTGTTTCTAGGTCATGTCCGTACATGCTAGGCTCGTCAAGTTAAACCTTAGTATTCTGCATGTGCGAATCTGGCTTCTACACGTTGTATGCACACGTAGAATCTATCACACCCGATTATCATGTGATGCTTCGAGACGACGAGTCTTAGCAACGGTGCATACTAAGGAAGTACACTTTATTATCTTGACATTTAGTGAGAGGGATCTTCTTATAATGCTACCATCGCGATCTAAGCAATATAAAATACATAAAAGGACTAACATCACATGCAATTCATAGTGTGATATGATATGGCATTTAATCTTGTACCTTTGATCTCCATCTCCAAAGCACGGGCATGATCTCCATCATCACCAACGAGGTGTCAAGCTCCATGGCGCCGCTTCATGGTTGTCCATCACTTATAGCAACTATTAAAACTACTTGAAATAAAGCTATTACATGATGAATTGACACGCATGTCATAAAATATAAAGACAACAATTAGGCTCCTGTCGGTTGCCATATTACAATAAAGATCATCTCATACATCGAATATAATCACAATCACATAATGGCCATATCACATCACATGCCCCTATAAAAACAGGTTAGACGCCTCTAATTTGCTTGCATATTTTACGTGGCTTAGGGCTTTTGAATAAGATCTAATCTTACCTACGAACAAGAACCACAACGTTGATACAAATGTTGTTAAGCCACCAATTGTAAATTGAATCTTAACTATGGTGGGAGATACAAACACCGGCAAAGCCACTTGTGGAATACAAGTTGAACGTCAAGCATGGAGTAAGTCTCATGTGCGTGGACATGTAAGGTTAGCCCAGCCGCTTCAACCCACCATCCCGCGAGATGTGAATTACACGAAAAGTAAGCGACAACAAAAGCATCAACGCCCACAAAACCATTGTATTCTACTTGTACAACAGATCTACGTATAGACACAACTTTGATACCACTATAGGGTTCATAGAATAGAAAAAAAAATCTACCGCAAGAACGAATAAAACTAAAATCCAATCTATGAAAAAGCCAAAATCTAATCTATGAAACCTATGCAATGAGATAGATGAGAAACTAACCCTCGCAGATCCAAAGTGTTAATTAGATCAGATCTCGTGGTTAATACAGATGTTCACTTGATGAACTCCAGTTCATGTTGAAGTCCTTTTCGGTGTTGCAATCGGGCAACACTTCCATACTCGGTCACACGTATGATGTCGATGTAGACGTCCTCTCCCCGTTCCAGTGGGGCAGCGGATGTAGTAGATCCCCTCCGAATGCCAGTAGCACGACGGCAAGGTGGTGGTGGAGGAGGAGAAAACCTGCAGGCACTACAAGAAAAGTTCTTATCTACAACATCAAATTTTCGTCAGGTAAAGGCTCTTTTTCGTCGCCTATGAGCCTAAGCCGACAATATGGGTTATGTGGTGCATACTGCCTCAGGTAAGGGATTACCATGGATTTTTCGCTGCGTCGCGCTTGGGCACCTTTCGGCCACGAAAAATTGGACCGTTGCGAAAGAGTTTTCGGGAGGCCGTCGACTGCTGACGTCATGCAAACTGACATGTGGCAGACGCTGTTAACTGTTTGTTAACGCCGTTAACCGGCTAAAAACCCATGGAAGATGGTAGGCCCACACAAGGCCTGCCATGGCTTAACCAGACCGGCCCATTTAGTTTGCGGGCCGCCAGCTGACTCGGTTTGACCAATCAACTATATAACTGGGCTGGTCAATTAGATATGTGGGTTGGGCCTAATTTCTTAGTTTGACTGGTCAAAACCTAAATGCGTCGGGCCACTAATCACGTGGGCTAGCCCGAATGTCTTCGTTTGACCGTTCAACAGGAGAGCTAGACCGGCCCACTTAGCACGTGGGCCGGGCCGAATGTCTTTGTTTGACCGGTCAATAGGATAACTGGGCTAGCCAAATAAGTATGTGGGCTGAGCCGAATTACTTCGCTTGACCGGTCAACATGTCAACTGTTTCGGCTCAATAAGCATGTGGGCCGGGCCTAATGTCTTCGTTTGACCGGTCAGAAGAATAACTGACCGGCCCATTTAGGTGGTGGGCCGGGCTAAATTCATTTGTTTCACCGGTCAACCGAAAATTTTAATGGCCCATTTAGTTAATGGGCTGACCCTATTTAATCTTGTGTCCAGTCAAAACGTTGATCGGGTCGGCCCGTTTAGTTGATGGGTCGGCACATAAGACCACTACATAATATATATGGGCGTAGTAAGGCCCAATAACCTTGTTGGGCCGAGATGCGTGAGGCCCATTGTTATTTATTAGGCCATCCCATCTGCGATTTGCGTGAGATGCCAACCTGTAAGGCGCTTTAGGATTTTGCAGGCTGGCCCATATGTGATTTTGCTTAATTGGGTTGTACCAGGGCTGGAAATTTGTGATTTAGTTTGGCCCAATAATGGCCCGTTATATTCTGAGAATATTTACGCATCACATGATTTCAATCTTATAGCCTTAATTACCACAAGCACAAACTAATTACTCTTAGGAAGTAATGCGCGAAAGAACCAGGAAACTAACTAAATATTACATCAGCTGCAAGGTTTTGAAAAATATTACATCGGTTGTAAGGCTTTGAAAAAATATTACAAAACCCAGAGAAATTGAATGATAATTATACCTAGCAATACAACGAAGGGATTCGGAAATCTTTATGTTGTGCGTGCACCACCTTTGTTTGAAACAAAGATATTACAAGTTAAGATAACAAGAATGGCAAGGAAAATACACTACAATGTTGTTCGCCAAAGAATTTGAAACTCACCATTTCCTCGTTATAACAAGATAATTGTAATGCGCACAGATAGTTTTCCGGTATGGGGCTAATATAGACTACCAATAAGCAAACAAAGAGTGCATGCTGCATATCAACATCCATAACATTTTAAGGTGGACCGATGACAAATACTAAGATGTGAGCTTCCTTTTAATGTGTATGGTCTATACCAACATAAAAAAATGATGTTCTAATCATGAAGCAACTGAGATTGTGCAAGATAAACAAGCAATTGAATTATTTTGTGGCTTATATTACTGAGCACGTCAAAATAAACCAACAGACTTACTACTGTCAAGTCTCATGCAGCTCACCATGTTGCTATACTCGTTGAAGATGTTCGATGTTGCCCTTATTTAAAGGGAGTTTTTTGTTACTCTGCATCAAGACATGATTAGTCATACACATACAAGTGCCAGCATGATAAACAATATATATGTACTTCCTCCATCCCGATGGTATTCATGCATTAAACACCAAAAATATATAGTGAGCTATGAGCTACATCATTACACTATATATGTGGTTGGAATCTCTCAAAATTTGTGTTCATGCATATATACACACACGCAGACATATAGCAATACAAAAGGTGCACGTACTTGAACCTAGCAGTTACTGGCCTAGCTTATGACAAACTAGATAGATATAATAGGTGTATCATTTGCAGTGCAGCAAAAGCAAACCAACATGTTCAGTTACTTTCAAATTGACATGAACTACTACATAATAGAAGGCACTCACTTTTGTAACAAAGAATAACCAGATAGTAGTTATAATGTCAAAAACTATAGAGTAGGTAATGCAAACCAATATGCCCAATTACATAAATTGTCCATGAACTAAATAATAGCAGCATTTTACTAGCATAGCTAGTAATGAACCATACATGAATTATAATCTGAACTTTGTTGTGCAGGAAATGCTAATCAACGTGTTCAGGGACTTAAAATTCGTAACAGACAACACATAGAGGGTAGTGAATGAACTGATAGCATGCAATTAATTTAGTAGCTCACGACGAATCAGGTACAAATAATAATGATATTACTTGTACAGGGAATGCAGAGTAACATGTTCAGTGACTTTAATTTGGCATGAACTACGTAATAGGAGGTTGTTACACTTTTGTAACAAACAATGAGCCAAATAGAAGATAAGATGGAAAAAAGCTATAGAGCAGGAAATGTGAACCAACAGGTGAAATTAATTAAAATTGGCCATGAACTAAATAATTGCAGGACGTTACTGTAATAGATAGGAATGAACCAGATAGGAATTATAACAACATCACTCATGAACTTGTAGTGAAGAGAATGCCAATCAATATGTTTCGGGATATAAATTTGTAATGAGCAACACGCATAGCGGCATAGGATAGTTAATGGTGGAGTTAAGGATGGACCAGATACAGAATATAGTGGGATCACATGTGAACTTGTAGAAGAGCTGAAGAGCGAATGCAAACCAATATGTTCAGTATTCCATGTGTGAGTGACATTCAAAGTAAGAGAACCAAGTTAATGTTGTAGCTTTTGAAGAATCCGATGGTACACAACATTATTATCGACGTATCTAGTGTG
Organism: Lolium rigidum; assembly: GCF_022539505.1. Classification (NCBI taxonomy): domain Eukaryota; kingdom Viridiplantae; phylum Streptophyta; class Magnoliopsida; order Poales; family Poaceae; genus Lolium; species Lolium rigidum. The sequence goes on from NC_061514.1 coordinate 254,440,812, forward strand.
ACGAGTTTAAATAAATTTGTACTGCAAGATATCAGAGCGATAACATGCAGGAACTAATAGTAGCCAGTTACTTTGTTAGCTTACGACGAAGTAGATAGAAATAAAATTGGCATCACATGTGTAGTACAGGGAATGCAAACCAACATGTTCAAGGAGTACAAAATTGGCATGCACAACATAGTAGCATGCTATAATTTTTGTAACAACGACTGAGCAAGATAGAAGTTATGATGGAAACATCTATAGAGTAGGAATGCAAAACAAAATGTTCAAGTTAGCAATGAACTAAAAAAATAGCAGGGTGTTACTTTCATAGCAATGAATGAGCTTAAAGAGCTTCAAACAAACAAGCATCTGAACCCAGGACATGGCGCTAAAACAAGGGACTTACATTAGGAGAAGCACTTTGTGGGAATCACTGCAGCTCATCCTGGGGTTGGTAGATTCGGTGATGAAGTCCACTACATATGCAACTTGCAGTTGGAGAGACGGCCATTCCACTTCATGGTTACTCATCTCATCTGCAAAACCTTACGACGCGTCGTTAGCACAAACATGTTCACATACTCCTTGGTCATCCACTTGAGAGAGCGGACACCACTCTCATCCTCAAGAAACACCACCGTGGCATAGAATTGGCAAATCACTTGCTTGGAGTAATCATGAGTGAAGGTCATCAAGGGGATAAGTCCTTGCTCCTCGCAAATCTCTAGTGCTTCACCAAAGTAGTCGGGCTTCGATTTTAGCTTCTCCATACTTATAGAGCATTGGGGGTAGCAATTGAATTCTTTCTTGCCACCGTAGACCTTATTGTAGATCCTCTCTTGATTTGGATGATAGAAGTAGTTGTTGGGGCACAGCCGGTGGTTCTTCTCCACCAAGTACGGATTGACCTGGCGGACCTCCAAGAATTGACCCTTGGATAGCTCATTCATACGCTTGAGAGGTACCGAGGTGGTTCTCTTCATGGCTGCGGCAACAGCTGCTCGTTGGCGCTTAGTAGACCTTGGCGAGATGATCTCCTCTTCTTCTTGCTCCCTTTGACAACGAGGGACGGGAGGTTTCACTTTGGCACCACCACGAGGCTTGGATGAACCTATGAATAGCACATGTTGTAGATGGAATAGGGGTTAAGTGCACAAGCCGTGGAGTTGCAACGCAAAAGGACACTAACAAGCAACAATAGTGAAATTGCACTAGTACCACAACCAGGTCCGATAGTACCGCTTGAACCGGTAGTACCGGTCAAGAATGACCGGTACTACCACTCGAGCACAGCACCACTAGATCTAGGTTTTGGTCCATGGCATTGTGGCACAAACTTCACATAGTGTTGCTAGCTAGTATCCCTCTACATGGAAAAGCTTTCTTGGATGAATCTCCACCAAGAACTCCAACAAACCCTAACCTATGCATCTAGGGGATCCAACAAACCCTATAGAGAGAGGTTCGAGTTCATACCGAAGGCCATGGTGAAGAAGAGGGTGGGGAAGCTTATCCACGGAGGAGAATTGACCGGGGATGGCCGGAGGAGGAGATCTGGGCCGGTCTCCTCGAGTTCCTTGAGCTTGGGCGCCGCCTTTGACTTGAGGTGGATGGGGGAAAGTGATGGATTTGATAGATCCGTCCCACCCGGTACCTTAAGTTAAAGCCAGAAGCGGTAGAACCGGTCGTGAGAGCGCTAGTACCGCTTCCCGGTACTTAACCGGTATCTCACGCAGTAGTACCGCTCCCGGGCAAAATCCTGACAGTCGTCAGGACACTGCATAGGGGCGGTAGTACCAGCCTGACCACCGGTAGTACCGGTTGCCAAAGTTCAGGAAACCCAGATTATGGTGTAGGCTTGTGCTTTTAGACGGAAATGGCTCAAGAGGTAGGTATTGGCTTGGGATTAGATGAAGAAACTGGTAATGTACTACTCAACCAAGCTTGCAATGATCAGCATGAAAATCCAAGCTTGGGTGAATCTCCCACAAAGAACATAGAGAAACAAAAACAAAAACCAAACGCAAAAGAAACTCAAACAAAATCAAGAAGAACCAAAGAGAACCAAAACTCCTCAAGGAGGAGGTTGGTGGCCGAGGCTACCGTGTAAGAGTATAATAGCGTGAGGTCGCGTAGATGTATCTAGGACTCACAACTAAGACTCAGCATGAAGCTCATTAGTCACTTGATTGACAAATAGAGTATGTTTTTGATTTTGTTATGCATTATGGGGGAGGGATATCTCAATAAGTTTAAACCGCACTCCCCCTATGTTCATGCGTACTTTCCATCAAGACATTATTTAAAGAGTGGTATGTGCGCACGACGGTCAAGCAAAGTTCGTCGGATTTATGATATTTAGTTCATGCCTCAACTAAATGAAACGCTTCTCATCCAAGGGCTTCGTGAAGATGTCCGCCGCTCCTTGGTGCCAATGAAGGATAGAACAATATCGCCCCTAGGAATGTGATCCCGGATGAAGTGATTCCTTATCTCAATGTGCTTCGTCTTGCCATGGAGTACCGGATTGCAGGCGATCTTGATGGCGCTCTCGTTATCACACAAAATAGGAATCTTGCTATAGTCAAGTTCATAATCCCGCAAGGTTTGCCTCATCCATAAGAGTTGAGCAAAACTACTCGTCGCGGCAACATATTCGGCCTCCGCGGTAGAGACGGAGACACAATTTTATTTCTTCTAGTACCAACACACCAAAGATCTCCCAAAGAAGTGACAAGCGCCGGATGTAGACTTGTCTCCCGCCCAATCCGAGTCGGTGAAGCTAACCAATGAGAAGTCCGTGTCCCTTGGGTACCATAGTACGAAGTTTGGGGTATCAAACTAACTATCGGAAGATCCTCTTCACCGCCATAATATGGCTTTCTTTCGGATTTGCTTGAAACCGTGCGCACATACCAACACTCAACATGATGTCCGGACGGGAAGCACTAAGGTAAAGAAGCGAACCTATCATGGAACGGTAGAGCTTGGGGTCCATCGCCTTGCCAGTCTCGTCGAGGGTGAGTTGACATTTCAAGTGCATTGGGGTTCCAATACCGTTGGCCCCCTTCATATCAAAGCGCTTGAGCATATCTTGAATGTACTTTCCTTGATTGATGAAGGTGCCTTGACGCATTTGCTTGATCTCGAATCCAAGGAAGTACTTGAGTTCCCCCATCATTGACATCTCGAACCTATTGGTCATCAACTTAGGAAACTCATCATTAAACTTTGTGTTAGTTGAGCCAAATATGATGTCATCTACATAAAGTTGGCATATGAAAACCCATTGAATTTCTTAGTAAAAAGAGTGGGATCGATTTTCCCAACTTTAAAACCACGGTCTTCAAGCAATTCCCTTAGGTGCTCATACCAAGCTCTAGGAGCTTGTTTGAGACCATATAGAGCCTTATTAAGCTTGAAGACATGGTCCGGGAAATGGGGTCCTTGAACCCCGGGGGTTGCTTCACATATACCAACTCATCCAAAGGACCATTAAGAAAAGCACTCTTTACGTCCATTTGTTGGAGTTTGAAACCATAGTGAGCGGCAAAGGCCAAAAGGATATGGATGGACTCGAGCCTCGCAACGGGTGCGAATGTCTCGCCAAATTCCACGCCTTCCACTTCCGAATATCCTTGTGCCACCAATCTTCCTTTTTGTGGATGACGATGCCATGTTCATCTTGCTTGTTCTTGAAGAACCATTTGGTGCCGATAACACTGCGGCAATGATCGGGCGCTTCATGAGAGTCCACACATCATTCCTCTTGAAGTTGTTGAGTTCCTCTTGCATTGCTATCAACCAATCTAGATCTTCAAGAGCGTCGTTGACCTTGAGTGGTTGTCAACACCCGGATTTTTAAGTCCGAGTGCCTATTATGTCATACATCGCAATCCCAGGAATATTGTTGTTGCGAGGCATAATAGTTAAGTATCACAGTCATCATTCATTACAAACCATAATGTCTTACAACTTGGAATCACATGATCCATATTACACGAATAGTTGATCTATTGATCAACGAACAAACACAAGTTCATAGCGGAAGCGTAAGATACAAGGACTCTCTAGTCCACGAGGCCAACGCTTGACGTTAGAAGCTCCTAGTTGTGGTAGACGTCCTGCTGATCGTCATCCTCGTACTTGCTGCTCGGCTTCATAGTCCGGCCATTTGAATAGCCGGGGACAAAGCCGTGAGTACTTTAAGTACTCGCAATCTAATACTAATGTAAGTACTAAACTTGCTATTGAAATGTTCTAAGCTCTAAGGTTATTTGCATAAAGCCAATTTTATTTGAATAGACATTTTTGTAAACAACTCCTCATGTGCTAACTAACTCAAGTGGGAACATTAGTGTCATTCCCACAACTCAGTTGTGATTCAAATTCCAAGTCACCGTTCAAGTTCAAAAAGATGTAAATTCTGATGACGGAAACAAAATGGCCTTTCCAACTGTCCATGACCGCGGACGCGGCTATTCGAATAGGTTTACACTCTGAGAGGTTGCACACTTATGCCACAACATTTGATTACATCCGTCGAGAATAACCCTGAATAATCGTAACTCGGTACGCGGATCATCAACCATAACCTTTCACTTACATATCCTAGTATAGGCACCTCTCCCCATGAGCTTGGCCTCCCAGTGAAGACCAACTGTCAACCTGGGAACTGCACAGGGCTTGGGCCGGACATTCACCTCGTTTCACGTCATTTCTCATCATTTCTTTTGTTGTAGAGGCAGCTTTCGGCATAACCCCGATGACGCTTGTTTAGAGGGAACCCATACTAAGACACATAAGTTTCCAGCTAAGCCTTACCCATAATCAGGTATTGTGGGGGTACTCAAAAATTGGAATGGTATCGCATCCAACTCAATCATCAGTTTTCAGCCAAAATCACCAAGTCAATTTCATGTCATATTCACCTTCAAAATCTTTCAATGGAAATGGCTCATCATTCCAAGGTTTTCACCATCATCATTTCATAAACACATGTTCCCATCTAGAGTAGTCATTTTTAATTTAGCACTAGCATCTAAGTATGAGGGGTGCTAAGTACTTGCTTTGCTGCTAGGCTAAGTTTGATATTCTTGTACTAACTCAATACTAACCAAGTGAAGCATGAATCAAAAGTACTTTGATAAAACAAAAGGTAAATAAAGCTTGTAAAGTAAAACTGGGAAATAGGATCATAAGCATAAAGTAAATGGGGTAATGCCTTGCTCATGGTGAGCTTTGCACTTTGCAAGAGTATTATCTTGCCTTGGTTGGGGAATTGGTCAAAGTGGTCTTCTTCTCCTTGGAAGTAGACCTCCTCCTCCTCCTGGTACTCCTCGGTACTAGCGTCTAAAATACGAATACGGCGTACACAATCATCACACCAAACTTATCTAATTAAACTAAGTACAAACATGGTTCACACACTTAAACTAGCATCACACATTACTATTAAGTGGGTGGATGTGTTTTTCTTATTATTTAAGAAAAATAATTTCCTCTCATACTAACTTAGGTGTTAGTTTCAATTACTTAGAGAAATAATTTCCTCTCATTATCTTCTTAAGATTTAATTTCTCTTATGAATAATATGTGACCTAGGTTGACCAAAGTCAACCTCTTCACACTTATCATTTAAGAAAATGATTTAAATGAGGTGAACACCTCATACCATTTAATCCTAACATGTTAAAGATTTAAGATCATCAACAATTCATATGAGACCTAAATGACCAGAGTCTCTACCTCATTTTGAATTGTTCATGACAAGATTTAAATGAGAGAAACACTCCCATAAGATTTCTTAATAGTTTTGGACAATATCTTTGACTAGAAATAGCCATAAAGTCATTTAAATCAACTAAGCCATGATCATTCAAAGTAGGCATGGCATATTTTTGTAGAAACAATTAGTATAAGTGAAATGTGAATTATTGGAGGTGTAATTAACTGAAAAGCATTTATGGTTGATTTTTAAGAATTATAATAAGGCAGCAAAGTCCCTGCCTTGTTTATTTTGTCAATTTAATTATACAATAGATCTAGGGTTCTATCCAGTGGCATTGTGTAGATAATTTCCTATGGTTTCCAAAAATATAAAGTTTGTAAAATTTGGCCGAGTAGATTTGTCCCTATTGAAATTTAAACTTGGCATCAGATTGCATATTTCATTTATTCTGGAGATTTGAATTTGAACAGGTGGGCTCGCGCGGGAAACTAGCTGGGCTGCAGAGAGAAAAAGGAAATGGGCCGGCCCAGTACTGCGTCCAGCGCAGCGGGCCGCCTGACAGCGTGGGGGCCACGCGTCAGTGGGACTTAACGCCCGAAGCGGTACGGGGAGAGGAGAGCCGTGCGATTAGAAGGAGATCGCACGGTCGAGGGAGGCCTTCGTCTCCGGCAAGAGGGGACTCACTGGCGGCGGCGGTAGGGGGTCGGCGAGCTCGTCGGAGCTCCGGCGGTCGTCGGCGATGTGCGCAGCAACGTTGGAGTGGATGAGGAAGCGCCTGGAAGCAGTTGCGTCTCCAATGGTGGCCTCCTGCTCCGGCGACTCCGTGTGCGGCGGCGGCGGCGAGCTTGCGATTGGGGCGATGGAGTGGCTAACTGGTGAAATTGAGCGGTCGAGGAGAGCTGTGAGGATGAGTGGAAGCGATTGGTGTGCTCGGATTGAGAGGAGGCGTCCTCCTTTTATAGCGGCGAGAGGTGGCTGTGGCGCCCGGCTAGGGTCATCGTCGTCGTCGTCGTTCCAGGTCGGCGAAGAGGCAAGGGATGGGCGCATCGTGTTACTGGTGTCCTGGCGAGGCTGACGCGCTTGATGGTGGGGAAAACGAGGCTCTGAGGCGACGGTGAGCTTGACGGGAGTGTGCGTCACCGTGGCGGAAGCTCGTCGTCGTGGTCGTCGCGCCTGGCGTTCCCGCGGGCCAGTGAGCGTGTCCAGGCGGTCCAGTGATGCGTTGTGCATCGACTGGCGCTGAGAGGAAGGGTCGAGGTGACGCGAGGACGCGGGGCGTCGTCACGCTCTGGTGCGTCCAGGGTGAACGCCATGCGCGCTCTGGCGCGGCATGGGCGAGTCCTGGGCGTGTCTGGGCGCTCGTGTGCTGACGCGTGCGAGCTCGGTCTCGGTCAAGGGATGGCATGAGCGTGTCCAGGGAGGTGAGAGGAAGCCAGTGGACATGAGGGTTCGGGCCAGAGGTGGCCAGAGGTGAGAGGAGCATGGTGGTGGCATGTCATGCCACGGCATGGCCAGATTTTGATGATTTGATCACACAAAGCTTAGTGCAAGTGGTGCTACTGGTGCTGAGGGGTGAGAGGGGGCGCCAGGGCATCTGAGGAGGGCCAGAGCTTGGACTTGGTCCTCTCCAAAACCAGCATGGGCTAAATTTTTACTGTTGTCAGCAAGGTGTTTGATGTAATGCCCGCAAGAAAGTAATTTTCGAATTTTGAGAAATTTTTTGGTGGAGTGTAAACATATATTAAATGGAGCATTTTGGTGGTGGTGGTGATGAAAATAGAATTGAGATGCAAAATCACATTTTGCATATGATCTTGCATATGTGAGTTTGTTCCAACTTTGCTTGATTCTCATTTGAATTTGGTAAGGAATTTGGGGTGGTGGTTTTGGGCAAAGTTGAAGTGCTTGATGTTGTCTTGGATGAGGTGAAAAGGGTTGACAAAGTGTAGAAGTGAAAAGTAAAAATCCAGGGGCTCAAAGTGGTCATCAGGGTAAAATTGACACATATGACCATAATCATATGTGAGCTCCATTTTGATTCAATTTTGTTTTGAAAAGAGTTTGATTGATTCCAAAAGTGTTAATAAGTGTTTAGTATCCATTTACGAGTGATGGTGCAAACCAAGTTGGCCTAGATCCAAGATTTGTAAAAATGGCCTAGGCCTTATGTGAGTGTGAAGTTGAATTTTAGAATATCCTTTCTATTTCATTTTTATTTGACTTTGGATGATCAAAGGATCATTGCTAGGGTTTTAGAATGGGAGTAACACATAAACAAGCATCATGGCACAAGCACACTCAAATAAATTAATAAGGTGAGCTAAAATGCATTGTCCTATATGATGAGAAAAAGTTTTTGTTGGCTCTGATTTTTGGAGTCTTGAATTCTCTCTCTTGTTCATATTATTGAAAACTTGGGATGTTACAAACCCTTCCCCCTTACAAAAGATCTCGTCCCGAGATCTAGAGAAAACTAGGTACTAAAGAGATCTGGGTATTCCTTCTTCATATCTTCCTCACGTTCCCAAGTGGCTTCTTCTTCGGTGTGATTACTCCATTGTATTTTCAGGAACTTGATACTTCTGGTGCGGGTGGTCCTGAAAGCTTCTTCAAGGATGCGAATAGGCACTTCGCGGTATGTTAGATCCTGGTTGATATCAATGGCTCTGTGGTCGATGTTCTTGAACACTTCGGTCTTCTCCGGTACTTCTAGGCACTTACGAAGCAGTGAGATGTGAAACACATTGTGCACTGCGGACATCTCTTCCGGTAGTTCAAGCTGATATGAAACTTCTCCTCGGCGACTCAGAACTTTGAAGGGTCCGACATATCTGGGGGCGAGCTTTCCTTTGAGTTGAAATCTCTGCATTCCTTTGAGGGGTGAGACTTTGAGATACACAAAATCTCCAATCTCGAATGTCATCTCTCGGCGTCTCTTGTCTGCGTAGCTCTTCGTCTTGGTCGGGCGGTCTTGAGGTACTCGCGGATCTTGTGCACCTTCTCTTCGGCTTCGCCGAGAATGTCGAGGCCGAAGACTTGACTATCTCCGACTTCGGACCAGTTCGAGAGGGTACGGCATTTCCTTCCGTACAGGGCTTCAAAGGGGGACATCTGTAAGCTGGCTTGGTAACTGTTGTTGTAGGAGAATTCTGCGTAAGGTAGGCAGTCTTCCCATTTGGATCCATACTCTAGCACACAGGCTCTTAACATATCTTCCAGTATCTGGTTGACTCTCTCAGTCTGTCCGTCAGTCTGCGGGTGATAGGCTGTGCTGAAATTCAGACGGGTTCCAAGTCCTTCATGTACTTTCTGCCAGAATCTTGAGGTGAATTGCGATCCTCTATCTGACACAATTGACTTGGGGGTTCCGTGCAGGCTGACTATTACGGAGATGTATAACTCAGCTAGCTTTGGGCCTTGGTATGTGGTCTTGACGGGGATGAAATGTGCAACCTTGGTCAATCTATCAATAACTACCCAAATGGAGTCATTTCCTCTGCTAGATTTGGGCAATCCTGTGATAAAGTCCATACCGACAGAATCCCATTTCCACTCAGGAATGCAGTAAGGGTTGCAACAGATCCTGCGGGTCGTTGATGTTACTGCTTTGACTCGTTGACATATATCACACTTGGCGATGTAGCTTCCTATCTCTCGCTTCATTCCGTGCCACGAATTGCTCTTTCGGGTCTTGGTACATCTTGGTTCCTCCGGGGTGAATGGAATATAGGGTGTCGTGAGCTTCCTTCAGGATGACTTGCTTCAACTCTGAATCTGATGGTACGCACAGGCGTCCGTTGTACCAAAGAACTTCTTCTTCATCTAGGGTGAATCCTGGTGCCTTTCCTGCAGCTATCTGACTCTTTATTCCGTCAATGCTGGCATTTCCCTTCTGGGCTTCTTTTATCTGACTCATCAAAGTGGGTTGGAGTTCAATGCTGGCGAGGAATCCTTCGCTCACTAGCTCTAGTCTGAATTGTTCAAACTCTTGATACAGGCTTGGCTGCTCTATTGCAATCATGGAGTTTAACTGACACGACAGTCTGCTCAAAGCATCCGCTACCACATTGGCCTTGCCGGGGTGGTAGTGAATTTCCATGTCGTAATCCTTGATTAATTCAATCCATCTGCGCTGTCTCATGTTCAGCTCCTTCTGGGTGAAAATGTACTTCGGGCTCTTGTGATCTGAATATATCTCGCATCGATTACCCATGAGGTAATGACGCCACACCTTCAGGGCTAAAACTACGGCTGCTAACTCCAAGTCATGAGTTGGATAGTTCTGTTCATGTTGCTTCGAGTTGCCTTGATAGGTATGATATCACCTTGCCTTCTTGCATCAACACACATCCAAGACCAATCTTGGAGGCATCACAATAGACATCGAAAGGCTTGGTGACATCGGGCATGATCGGAATTGGGGCTGTGGTTAATCCGAGCTTGAGTTGTTGAAAGCTTTCTTCACATTTGTCATTCCGGTCAAACTTCTTGTCCTTCTTCAGCAGTTGAGTCATTGGTCTTGCGATGCTTGGAAAATCCTTCAACGAATCTGCGGTAATATCCCGCTAATCCCGAAATGCCCGGACTTCGGTGCGGGTGGTTGAGGCTTTCCATTCCTCAACGGTTTTGATTTTAGCGGGATCTACGGCAATTCCTCCTGCCAGACAAGATGTGTCCCGGGAATCCTACTTCCTTCAACCAAAACTCGCATTTGCTAAACTTGGCGTACAAGCGATGCTGCCTAAGGGTTTCTAGAACCACTTCCAAATGTTGCTCATGCTCTTCTTCGATTTGGAGTAGATAAGGATGTCGTCGATGAAGACAACGACAAACTTATCCAGAAAGTCCATAAAGATCTTATTCATGAGATTCATGAAGTAAGCGGGGGCATTGGTCAGTCCGAAGGACATGACATTGTACTCATACAGTCCATATCTGGTGGTGAAGGCAGTCTTTGGAATATTAGTTGCCCGGATCTTCAGTTGATGGTAACCTGTCCTCAAATCAATCTTCGAGAATACTTGGGCACCGGTCAGCTGGTCAAACAGGTCTTCTATCTTTGGCAAGGGGTATTTGTTCTTGATGGTGACATCGTTAAGCTTACGATAATCCGTAACCAAACGAGTGGCACCGTCTTTCTTATCCACAAACAAAACTGGTGATCTCCAAGGTGACGCACTTGGTCTAATCAAACCTTTGTACAGCATATCATCTAGTTGCTTCTTCAGTTCCACTAGTTCTGAGGGGTTCATGTTGTAGGCTCTCTGGGCTATAGGTCCTGTTCCAGGGATTAACTCGATGATGAACTCGATATCCCGATCCGGGGGCATACCGGGTAGATCATCCGGAAACACATCGGGGTATCGACAAACGACCTCGATTTGATCCAGAGTTGGCTTAGCTACACTTTGGTTGCGGGTGAAATTTACGGGTAGTTTTTCGGACAAGTGTTCTATTATTATTCCGGTGCTACTAGTCATGGTGATGGCCTTCTTGGCGCGGTCTATCAATCCATGATGTTTCGCCATCCAATCCATACCTAGGACTACTTCCAATCCTTTTGTTCCCAGAACAATCAAGTTTGCATAAAAGTCTATTTCATGGATTCTGATGGGCACATCTTTGCAAAATTTTCTAGCTTTAGTTGTTGATCCAGGTATTTGAACTACCATGACATGTTTCAAGCTGATTGGTTGAATCTTACTAGTGCACACAAAATCTTCTGTAACGAACGAATGCGATGCTCCAGAATCAAACAGTACTCTTGCTGGTATTGAGTTAACAGAGAACATACCCAGCACCACGTCAGGTGCTTCCTGGGCTTCCTCGGCGTTCATGTGGTAAAGGCGACGTCCACGGTTGTTCGGGTTGTTGGGGGCGAATTTCTTGCCGGTGGAGACACGGCGTTGTTGCTGAGCTGGTGGTGCGGGGTTGCCTGCGAGCTTGGCGAGCCTCTTGGGACACTCATTGGAGTAATGCCCCACTACACCACACTCATAGCAAGTGATGGTGGTCTTGTCTTGCTTGTTCGCGACGGGGATTGCATTGCTCCCGGTCCTTAGTGCGGTGTTGGTGTTGTTGGTGTTGTTGTTGGGGGCTCTCGGCGGAGCGCGGTTGAAGTTGTTGTTGGGGTTGTTGTTGTAGTGGCCTCCTGGCCTGGGGTTTCCTCCACTCCGGTTCTGATAAACCGGACGTGACATCTGTGCATTGGGCTTGTTGGTCCTGAAGCCTCCGCCTGAGTTGGGGCGATACCTTGGGGCATTGCTAGGCCCACTCGGTTCATCATGCGGCGCTTGCGGTTCTCGCTGGCTTGGTGCGGTTGCCCTCCATTTGGATGGCGGAGTCAACAAGGGCTTCGAGGTCGGCAAAGGGGATGTTGATCAACACAGTCTGCATCTCATCATGCAGTCCATTTAGAAACCTTTCCTTCCTCTTCTCAGTAGTGTCGGTCTCATCCGGGGCGTACCTTGATAGTGTGAGAAACTTGTCGCGGTATTCCACCACGGACATCCGGCCTTGCTTCAGTTCACGGAATTCATCTCTCATCTTCTTTATCAGACCCGGGGGCACATGGTACTTGCTGAATTTGAGCTTGAATTCTGCCCAAGTCATGAATTGTCCTGCGTTCATGGCACGGGTGCTTGTCCACCAAGCTCTTGCGGGTCCTGCTAAGTAGTGTGTGGCAAACATCACTTTCTCATTTTCTTCAACTCCAGCTACTTCTAGATTGTTTTCCATAGTTTGGAGCCAATCATCTGCATCCAGGGGTTCCTCAGTCTTGCTGAAAACTGGCGGGTTGGTATTCTGGAAGTTCTTGAGCTTTGATCCTGGGTGATCATGATGGCCTTGATTGTTGTTGGCAAGCTGTTGAAGTGCTGCAATGTTGGCTTGCCTTTCAGCTCTTTCTGCTTCTCTATCTTCCAGCATAACTTGCAACATCTGCATCATAGCGTCTTGATTCGCGTTGCGAGTTGGAGGGGCCATCTGAGCATTGAGAGAGATCATGAGATAAGAGGGAAATTTTCTATGGCTTGTTTTGTGTTTAAGTTCAAAAAGCTTAAAACTTGAAGTCTTTTTATGATGACAAACATACATTCATTCATAACAAACAACACACATTACAAGCTAACACACTAAGGGTTTTAAGAACCCTTCTTTCTCCAAGCTACGATACATTGGGGCGGGATACAACTCACACCTACGATAGTGCACAAGTGAACTACTCCTCATCCTCATCAACATCGATGGGGGTGAGGTCATCATCTCCGTCGTCCAGGAAGTCGTAGTCTTCCCCCTCGGTGTTCTCATCCTCCTCGAAGTCGTTGTCGTCACTCAGGTAGTCGCTTCCTCCCTGAATGTCTTCTCCATCTTCCTCCATCTTCTTCATCTGCTCCTCCTGGGCCTTGACAGTGGCCTCGAGTGCTGCTATCTTCGCGCGGAGGCGAGTGATGGTGGCATCCCTCTTCGCCCGCTGCTGGCGGAGAGTCCTGCGGTCATTGGCGAGCATCTTGATGGCGTCGCCTTGCTCGATGATGCGGGCGTGAGTCTGGTTGGCGTACTCACGGGAGTGGTCGAGATCCTGCTGCGTGTGGTACAGCATGAAGTCGAGATGCTCCACATGGTGCTTCGGCTCCGGGTGGGATGACATGTCCATGGGCTCTCCGGCAGAGTTACGCCTCGCGAGGTGAGAAAAGCGAGGGTGGTTGAGTGCCTCCCCGCTCATCCCGCACAAGCGTGCGAGTCCTTCTCGAAGGGCGCGGGCAAGTCCATCCAGCCGAGTTGCTCTCCATGAAGGAGAAGAGGATCCTCTCGAAGTGGGAGGCTCCATCTTGCCCCTCAAATCCGCGGTGATGATCCACTGCAGTTCGCCTCCCTGGCTGGTTCGCGATCTGGGCTCCGTGGAACTCCGGGTGCGGGCGACCAAGGTGGTCGGACAGGGCGTTGAGGTCGTGCTCGAAGATCAAGCTTCCCCCATTCCCGAGCTGGTAAAACTTCGTGTTCACGGGCTCCATGCGAAAGTGAAGTGAAGGATTAAGTTAGAGAAGTGAACAAGTGTGGCAAAATTTTAAGTATATTTCTAAGGAAGAACATGACTTCTCTTTTTCCAAAGAACTTAAAGAGAAGACGAAGATTTAAAATTTCAGAAATACTTCATTCATTTTTGAAACTAAATTTTCAGAACGTCCATTTCTAACTAGGGTCTCCTAAGGTCAAACAATGGCTCTGATACCAACTTGTCAACACCCGGATTTTTAAGTCCGAGTGCCTATTATGTCATACATCGCAATCCCAGGAATATTGTTGTCGGAGACGTATCAATCGTGTTACTGGTGTCCTGGCGAGGCTGACGCGCTTGATGGTGGGGAAAACGAGGCTCTGAGGCGACGGTGAGCTTGACGGGAGTGTGCGTCACCGTGGCGGAAGCTCGTCGTCGTGGTCGTCGCGCCTGGCGTTCCCGCGGGCCAGTGAGCGTGTCCAGGCGGTCCAGTGATGCGTTGTGCGTCGACTGGCGCTGAGAGGAAGGGTCGAGGTGACGCGAGGACGCGGGGCGTCGTCACGCTCTGGTGCGTCCAGGGTGAACGCCATGCGCGCTCTGGCGCGGCATGGGCAAGTCCTGGGCGCGTCTGGGCGCTCGCGTTCTGACGCGTGTGAGCCTGGTCTCGGTCAAGGGCTGGCATGAGCTCGTCCAGAGAGGTGAGAGGAAGCCAGTGGACATGAGGGTTCGGGCCAGAGGTGGCCAGAGGTGAGAGGAGCATGGTGGTGGCATGTCATGCCACGGCATGGCCAGATTTTGATGATTTGATCACACAAAGCTTAGTGCAAGTGGTGCTACTGGTGCTGAGGGGTGAGAGGGGGCACCAGGGCATCTGAGGAGGGACAGAGCTTGGACTTGGTCCTCTCCAAAACCAGCATGGGCTAAATTTTTACTGTTGTCAGCTAGGTGTTTGATGTAATGCCCGCAAGAAAGTAATTTTCGAATTTTGAGAAAAATTTTGGTGGAGTGTAAACATATATTAAATGGAGCATTTTGGTGGTGGTGGTGATGAAAATAGAATTGAGATGCAAAATCACATTTTGCATATGATCTTGCATATGCGAGTTTGTTCCAACTTTGCTTGATTCTCATTTGAATTTGGTAAGGAATTTGGGGTGGTGGTTTTGGGCAAAGTTGAAGTGCTTGATGTTGTCTTGGATGAGGTGAAAAGGGTTGACAAAGTGTAGAAGTGAAAAGTAAAAATCCAGGGGCTCAAAGTGGTCATCAGGGTAAAATTGACACATATGACCATAATCATATGTGAGCTCCATTTTGATTCAATTTTGTTTTGAAAAGAGTTTGATTGATTCCAAAAGTGTTAATAAGTGTTTAGTATCCATTTACGAGTGATGGTGCAAACCAAGTTGGCCTAGATCCAAGATTTGTAAAAATGGCCTAGGCCTTATGTGAGTGTGAAGTTGAATTTTAGAATATCCTTTCTATTTCATTTTTATTTGACTTTAGATGATCAAAGGATCATTGCTAGGGTTTTAGAATGGGAGTAACACATAAACAAGCATCATGGCACAAGCACACTCAAATAAATTAATAAGGTGAGCTAAAATGCATTGTCCTATATGATGAGAAAAAGTTTTTGTTGGCTCTGATTTTTGGAGTCTTGAATTCTCTCTCTTGTTCATATTATTGAAAACTTGGGATGTTACAGTGGTTCAACCATGGATACAAAGGCATGGAGTTTGCAAAAGTTTGCTAGTTGCCTCCGGGTAGACACCCTGCTCTTTAGATCTCCAAGGACATTGCATAAGGAATGAGACTTGAGGCATAAATGTCTTGTTGTAGTATCTTCACAGCGAGTGTTGTCCTTGGGGATAGATTCTTGTGAGCCACTTGATGTTCATCATGGTTTGGATCCTCGCCTTGACCATCATTGTTGTTGTCGGGGGCATCATCATCATGATCATCATCATGAGAGTCGGATGACTCGGAGCAGTTGGGGAATGTAGTATCCAGAATGTTTGTCCCCGAGACATCCGGTGTAGAAATTGAAGCTTGCCCTTGATCACTTGGTGGTGGTGGTTGTTGTTGATGAGCTTGTGGTTGTTGTTGTTGACGATGTCGAACTTGAGGTTGTTGTAGCAGTTGAATTGCACTTGGTTGCTCAATGGAAGAAGCTTGGACTTGTGGTATATATGGCTCTACTTGAGTAGAACTTGGTCCTTCCCCAGCACTCATAGGAGGTAGCTCTTGAGGTTGGCGTATGCCAACACCCGTCCTCGCTACGGTAACCGGCGGAATTGCATCTCCTTTCTCACAAGAAGCACTTCGCCCCTCCAAAGAACTATCATCTTCATCGAATGTCACATCAGAAGTTTCCACAACTCGTCCATTGGACTTGTTGAAGACTCTATAGGCGTGAGAATCCGTTGCATAGCCAACAAAGATACCTTCTTGTGCTCTTGAATAAAACTTGGATAGGCGCGTGTCCTTGACAAGCACATAGCACTTGCATCCGAAGACCTTGAAGTAGGAAACATTTGGCTTGTTACCAATTAGGATCTCATATGGTGTCTTGTCCAAACCCTTGCGAAAGTAGAGGCGATTTGTAGCATGGCAAGCGGTTGAGATAGCTTCCGCCCAAAAGTTATAGTTGGACTTGTACTCCATCATCATGGTTCGAGCAGCTTCAATCAAGGTTCGATTCTTCCTTTTGCCGAACCCATTTTGTTGGGGAGTATATGGTGAGGAGTATTGATGCTGAATGCCTTCTTCGCCGAGGAAATCATCCAAGGTGTAGTTCTTGAACTCTGATCCATTGTTGCTCCTTATTGCGAGGATCGTGGTGTCGTACTTGCGTTGAACTTGGTTGGCAAACTCCATCATGGTCCGTTGAGTCTCACTCTTGTACTTGAAGAATAATACCCAACAATATCTTGAATAGTCATCGATGATGACGAGGAAATACTTCTTTCCTCCAAGACTTTCATGAGACGGCGGACCAAAGAGATCAACATGTAGAAGCTCCAAGCACCTTGTGGTAGATTTGGTTGTCTTGGCCTTGTGTGGAGCTCCATGCATCTTTCCTTGAACGCAAGCCCTATACAAACACGATCTTTGCAAAAGGAAACATCTTCTTTTAGTCCGAGAATGTGGCCCCCTTGTGAAGACTTTGCAAAGTCCTCATGTTGACATGAGCTAGTCGACGATGCAATAACCAACCCTTGTCACCTTTAGCGAATAGGCAAAGAGCGGATGAAGTTGTCTTTCCGGAGAAGTCAACAACATACAACCCGCTCTCAACATATCCGACAAAGGCTACACGGAGTGTCTTGCTCCACAAGAGGACCACCATATGTTCATCGAAAAAGGTACAAAGACCCATGTGTGCAATTTGATGAACGGAAGGTAAATTGTAACCAAGGGTCTCAACAATGAGAACATTCACAAGTGAGATGTCGGGTGTTACCACCACCTTGCCAAGACCCAATACCTTTGAGCTTTTGTTGTCACCATATGATACGGTAGAATGTGATGGCTCAAGGTCGACAATAATTTCCTTGCTTCCGGTCATATGACTAGTGGCTCCACTATCAACCACCCATTTAGCACCACCGGAAGCATAGTCCTACAAGGAATCAAGTCTTGGATTTAGGTAACCATTTCTCAATGGGTCCTATCATGTTAGTAACAAGGGGTTTGGGAACCCAAATAGTCCAATCAACATTTTCCTCACAAGGACCAACGAAAAGAGCACGAATACGACCATAGTAATCAACAAAAAAGCATGAGAAGGGTTGTTAGCACCGGCATAGCCCCTTGGGGTGGAAGCGGGAACTCCGCCCCTCCTTGGGCTAGAGTCACCTCCCTCACGGGTGATACCCATGTTCTTGTTGTTCTTCTTCTTCTTGGTCCTTCTTCTTCTCTTTCTCTTTGGCTTGGTACACCTCCTTCATTGCTAGAGACCTCATTGGCTCCATCTTTAGCTTCAAGGACTCCTTCCAAGTATTTTGGCTTGGAATTGGACTCTATCAATCTTCACCTTCAAACGATTGACTTCATCTTCATGTTCCGGGAGAGGGTGAGTGATATCAAACACTTGGATCTCCTTCTCCTTGTTCATCCAGAAATGCTCTTTCAATGCATCTTCTTGGAGAGAGTTCATCTTCAAGAGTAAGCGCTTGTGCCTCTCCAAAGTGGCAATGTCATCTTCATGATTGCAACAAACACGGTCCTTTATTAAGGGAAAGTACTCCTTCAAGGCTTCCTCTTGCATGGAATTGATCTCCATGAGCTTGGCCTTGCTCCTATTCAAGGTGGCAATCTCTTCCTCATGATCACAACAAGTGACATTCTCTTTGCTCATGCGGAGGCACTCCATCAAGGACCATCTTGCAAGCCATTCAACTCAAGAGATTGGCCTTGGTCTTCTCTAGAGCTGTGATTTCTTCTTCATGATTGCAACACGGTACCTTCTCTTTGCTCAAGCGATAATACTCATCCAAGGCTTCTTCTTGAAGGGAATTAACCACCAAGAGCAATGCATTATGCCTTTTCAAGGAGGCAACTTTATCTACAAGTTCATCACAACAAGAGTTAGGCACTTCAACTTCTTTCTCCTTGTGGGCTTCCCATTGAGGATGATCACTTGACTTAGAGAGAATTGCAAATTTACTCTCCAAGGATTTGTAGTCCTTGGTGAGGGTTTGCAATTCCTCAAGTACCTTATCGTGGTCATCCTCAAGAGAAAGCTTCTTCTTCTTGAGCTCATCCACCAAGGCAAGAGCATTATCTCGATCCTTGGTGAGTTGGGAGATGATAGCATTGTTAGAGACTTCAAGGGTAATAACACTTGCTTCAAGAGACATGCGCAAGTTTTGCTCCTCCTCATGAGCTTGAGTGAGAGAGGCAATCTCATTTGCCGCCTCCCTCTCAAGCCTCTCATTTTCCTCTAGAAGGTCTTGAGCCGCACCAAGTTGAGCCATGAAAGCCTCAACATGGGTCTTGGTAACCCCTTGCATGTTAGTGAGAAAAGCATCCAAACCCACAATCTCACGCTTAATGGTAAGAATAGTGGCATCATCAATAGATACGGCATTAGATGAAGATGTAGGTTTGGACGGGGATGCTACCTCCGAAGATACCTTTGCCATAAGGCAACGGGAGTTGTTGGCGACGAGGTTCTCATTAGGAGAGTCGAAGAGGGAGTTGGAGGGAGTGCAGATGGCGATGGCAGCCACTCCCTCTTCATCCTTGTTCGAGCTCTTGTCTTCATGTTCTCCACCTTCATCGGAGGAATACTCCTCACGGATGATGAAAGCTCTAGGATTCTTGGTGAAGGACACCTTTGCGTCACCGGGCATGGAGGAGAACTTGGAGAATCCTTTGGAGAGGGATTTGAACTTGTCCTTGCGGACGAGCCTCCCACCATTGTCTTCCCTTCTCTCATAGATACAATCCGCGATGAAGTGACTTTTGTCGCCACAACTGTAGCAAGTTCCCCCCCTTTTCCCTTCCCCTGGGCTCTTGGAGAAACTTCTCGGAGAGTCGCGAGGCGAGTATCTTGAGCTTCCTCTTCGTCTTGAGCTTCTAGTCTTGTTTCCATCCCAAAAGTTCTTGGCGGCGAGAGCCATGTGTTCATGGTATTTGGTCTTGAGATCTTCCGGACCCCACTCCATGGGATCCTCATCACTTTCACTTGCTTCATGTTCCCTCATCTTCAAAGTGAGGTTGGGCTTGCGGGTGTTGTGAGCACGTGCGACAAGATCCTCTGCATTATTCTTGGAGATGTCCAAAGCGATGACTTCGCTAAGGACTGATACGTCTCCAACGTATCTATAATTTCTTATGTTCCATGCTAGTTTTATGACAATACCTACATGTTTTATATGCACTTTACATCATATTAAGGCATTTATTGGACTAACCTATTAACAAGATGCCACAGTGCCAGTTTCTGTTTATTATGTCTGTCTATTGCAGAAAAGGCCCAAAAACCAAAGTGCTCGGAAAAATCCAGAAAAATCACAGAAATTCAATTTCGCCAGAAGACTCACGGAGCCAGAAGAGCCAGGCCAGAGGAGGCCCAGGGCCTCCTCCCCATCAGCCGGCGCGGCCAGGAGGGGGCCGCCCCACCCTATGGTGTGGGCCCCTCGGGACTCCACCGACGCTCCCCTTTCGCCTATATAATCCCTCGCGACACGAAAACCCGAGATCAATCAATCATACTCCAGAAAGACTCCAGGGGCGCTGCCGCCATCGCGAAACCTAGTTTCGGGGGGCAGAAGTCTCTGTTCCGGCACGTCGTCGGGACGGGGAATTGCCCCCGGAGTCATCTCCATCGACACCACCGCCATCTTCATCGCCGTTGCTATCTCCCATGATGAGGAGGGAGTAGTTCTCCCCCGAGGCTGAGGGATCTACCGGTAGCTATGTGGTTCATCTCTCTCTCCCATGTGATCTTTATGTGATCATGAGCTTTGTAATATAGTTGAATATGTAGATGTTACTCTTGTCTATTATGCACTCTAGAGGTTACTTTCATATGAACTCTGGATTCACTCTCCACGGTGTGACGGTGACAGTGTGCGCATCGTGTGTGATTCGTTTATGAAGTTGTGGAGCTTGTTTACTCCGGCTTGAGGGTGCTCTTGTAGCCCTACACAATGAATGGTGTTTGTTATCCAACAAGAGAGTGTTTGAGATTAGCATTTATTTATTCAGTTATGTGATCATTGTTGAGAGTGTCCACTAGTGAAAGTATGATCCCTAGGCCTTGTTTCTAAGTATTGAAAAGTCGTTTCCAACAAGTTCTGTTACATGTTTGCTTGCTGCCATTTTTATTTCAGATTGCAATTACTACTTACAATCATCCATACTACTTGTATTTCACTATCTCTTCGCCGAACTAGTGCACCTATACATCTGACAAGTGTATTAGGTGTGTTGGGGACACAAGAGACTTCTTGTATCTTAATTGCAGGGTTGCTTGAGAGGGATATCTTTGACCTCTACCTCCCTGAGTTCGATAAACCTTGGGTGATTCACTTAATGGAAACTTGCTGCTGTTCTACAAACCTCTGCTCTTGGAGGCCCAACACTGTCTACAGGAATAGAAGCGTGCGTAGACATCAAACTATTTTCTGTCACCGTTGCCGGGGAGGTAAGGTAAAAGGTATTCACATCCCCCGACTACTAAGCTATTTCCTAGCACTGTTGCCGGTGTGTGAGTGCTCGAAGCTATTTCCTTTAGATCCTGCAATTATATCTTTTTGTTTCTTGTTTTTATTTTCACTAGTTAGGCATAATGGAAAACAACAAATTTAGTGAGCTTTTTAATCTTTTTCCTGAGTTAAGACATGAATTGTTTGATGCGAAAATTAAAAAACCTATGGAACCTTATTTGCATGCTAGTAGCAATGTTATTAGTATGAACGCAATTACTGCTAATGCTATGGAAAAGTCTAAGCTTGGGGAAGCTAGTTCTTATGATCTTTTTAGCTTCCCAGCTTTGGGGGAGAAAATTTGCTCTGATAATACTTTATCTCCCATATGCGATAACTCTAATGATGCTTGTGATATTTTAAATCCACCTGCTGAAAGTATTCCGTATAAAATACCTATGAAAATTATTGAACGTGTTGTGGATAACCGCTATGAAGGGGATGGAACTGTCCACCCTGGAGATCATTTACTGTTTTTACATGAATTATGCGGGTTATTCAAGTTTGCAGGTATTTCTATGAAAGAAGTAAGGAAGAAACTATTCTCTATGTCGCTGCCTGGTAAAGCGGCGCATTGGTATAAATTGCTGAAGAATAGGCATTCTCTTGATTGGAAGGATATTATGCCTCTATTTTATTCTAAATTCTATCCTCCAAGTGAAATTCACAAAGACCGAAACCGCATATATAATTTATGGCCTCATGATGGAGAGAGTATTGCCCAAGCATGGGGGAGATTGAAGTCTTTAATGCTCAAATGTCCCATTCATGAGCTTCCTGGTAATATCACCATTGATAATTTCTATGCAAGACTTTCTTTTCAAGATAAAACCTTGCTGGATACTACTTGTTCTGGATCATTCACGCACAATAAAGAAGAGTTTACATGGGACCTTCTTGATCGGATTCAGGAGAATACTGGAGATTGGGAGAACGACAAAGGTAAAGAATCAGGTATAAACTATGAATATGAATGCATTAAGTCTTTCATTGAAACTGCTGATTTTCAAGAGCTTAGTGCTAAATATGGTCTTGATCCTCAAATTATGATCGATTGCTATAGAGCCTTTGCTTCTCATATTAATGTTCCTAAAGAAAATTGGTACATGTATCATGAACCTTTTAAAGACACTTGCATGGAAAATGAAATTGTTGTTAATGATTGCAATGAACATGCTCAAACTTCTGAGAATGCTATTTCCTATAAGCATGTTAATTTTTGTGGAGTTCATAGACCTTGTGAAAATAATGAAATTGAAGAAGAATATTGTATCCATCACAGGAATGAAAAAACTAGAAAGTGGTCTAGGGCTCTAGATGATCTTGGTGAAAAACTTTGTGCCCTCTATCCTTTTATTTGTGAACTTTGCCATAGAGTGGGTCATTTTAATTTTCAATGCTCCTCCAATGATAATTCGAACCCCATGAGTGCTGCAAATTTGTATTGTGATGATGAAATCACTCCTAATCAGCATGATGAACTTACATTATTTTTGGAATGTGAAGAGTTATTGAGAAAAACTTCTTTGGTGGATATGAGTGCTCTTGATATTAATAGTGTCCTGCATGGGTGTCTTTATTATTGCATTGATAATTGCTACACAAATACTTACATACAAAATATTTTAGAAGATGACACTTTGCCAAAATATGATAGGACCGCTGTGTGTTTTGAACTTATTAATGAAAAGGAGGAATCCTCCCAAGTTTCTTCCATTGTTTCTGGAAATAAATCAGGTTATGTGGAGAAGCCTCCCTTCAAGGCTCTTCCTCCTAAAGAAGGGAATGAGGAGAAGGAAAAGAAGAAGAAGAAGAAGAAGAAGAAGAAGAAGGGAACGAAGAAGAAGAAGAAGAAGAAGAAGAGGGGGAATAAAAAGAAAGAGGTAACGGCATGCCCCCGCGTGTACGAGATAACGATAGGTAATCGTAAGTATATTTCTCCTAATGATTATTATGATAATGAATCTGAGTACAATGATCTTCCTATGCCCTTTACCTATATTAGTGATCATGATTTGGAAGAGCACACTACCTTTGATATTGAAGATCTCCGGGACACTAATTCTGAAAATGATGATATTAATAATTGCCATAGTATTAGTACTATCCATGTTTCTTTCCATAATGATATAGAAAGTTCTAAGCTTGGGGATGCTGGTTTTGATGAGCATGATATTTTTAGTCCCCCAAGCATGGAGGAGAAAATTTACTTTAATGATACTTTACCTCCTATATATGATGATTACGATGATGACTATCATATTTTTGGTCCACCTACTATTGAGGAGAAATTTAATTATGATTACAATATGCCTCCTATATATGATGATTATGGTGATGAGAATAATAATGATAGCTATTTTATTGAATTTGCTCCCACTATAATTAATAGTATTGACTATGCTTATGTGGAGAGTAATAATTTTATGCATGTAGCTCATGATAAGAATGTTTCATGTGATAGTTATATTGTTGAGTTTGTTCATGATGCTACTGAAAAGTTATTATGAGAGAGGGAAACATGGTTATATGCATCTTAATAATATTAAGTTTCCCCTCTTTATGTTGAGAATCTTGAAGTTGCGCTTGTGTTGCCTTTCTATGCTTGTTGCTTTGTGCTTACATGACTTGTTTATTTACAAGATTCCTTTTTATAGGAAGTGGGTTAGACTTAAAAGTGTTTCTTATTTGCTCTTCACGCTCTCTTTTGCTTCAACTTTTATTTCTTGCGAGAGCATCATTAAAATTACTGAGCCCATTTTAATGGCTATAAAGAAAGCACTTCTTGGGAGATAACCCATGTTTTTATTTTGCTACTGTTTTGTTGTGTCTTGGAAGTTGTTACTACTGTAGCAACTTCTTCTTATCTTTATTTTATTGCATTGTTGTGCCAAGTAAAGTCTTTGATAGTAAGGTTGATACTAGATTTGGATTTCTGCGCAGAAACAGATTTCTAGCTGTCACGAATTTGAGTAGAACTCTCTGTAGGAAACTCAGAAAAATGTGCGAAAATTTATGAGTGATCCTCAGATATGTACGCAACTTTCATTCAATTTGAGCTTCTTCATCTGAGCATGTTAAGTGCCTCTAAAAAATTCGTCTTTACGGACTGTTCTGTTTTGACAGATTCTGCCTTTTATTTCACATTGCCTCTTTTACTGTGTTGGATGGATTTCTTTGTTCCATTAACTTTCAGTGGCTTTGGGTAATATCCAGAAGTGTTAGGAATGATTGTGTCCTCTCTGAACATGTGAATTTTTGATTATGCACTAACCCTCTAATGAGTTTGTTTTGAGTTTGGTGTGGAGGAAGTTTTCAAGGATCAAGAGAGGAGGATGATATAATATGATCAAGAAGAGTGAAAAGTCTAAGCTTGGGGATGCCCCCGTGGTTCATCCCTGCATATTTCAAGAAGACTCAAGCATCTAAGCTTGGGGATGCCCAAGGCATCCCCTTCTTCATCGATAATTTATCAGGTCACTTCTAGTGAAACTATATTTTTATTCCGTCACATCCTATGTGCTTTACTTGGAGCGTCTGTATGCTTTTATTTTTGTTTTTGTTTGAATAAACTCGGATCCTAGCATTCTTTGTGTGGGAGAAAGACACGCTCCACTGTTTCATATGAACACTGGTGTTCTTAGCTTTACTTTTAATGTTCATGGCGAAGGTTGAAACTGCTTCGTTCATTGCTATTTGGTTGGAAACAGAAAATGCTCTATGTGGTAATTGGTATATTGTCTTGAATAATTTGATACTTGGCAATTGTTTTGAGCTCTCAAGTAGATCATGTTTAAGCTCTTGCATAATGTAGAGTGAACCTATTAGTGGAGAATTACTGTAGAGCTTGTTGAAATTTGGTTTGCATGATTGGTCTCTCTAAAAGTCTAGATATTTTCTGGTAAAGGTGTTTGAACAACAAGGAGACAGTGTAGAGTCTTATAATGCTTGCAATATGTTCTTATGTAAGTTTTGTTGTACCGGTTCATACTTGTGTTTGCTTCAAACAACCTTGCTAGCCAAAGCCTTGTACTGAGAGGGAATGCTTCTCGTGCATCCAAAACCTTGAGCCAAAACTTATGCCATTTGTGTCCACCATAACTACCTACTATGTGGTATTTCTCTGCCATTCCAAGTAAATTGCTTCCGTGCTACCTTTAAAATTTCATTCTTTGTCTTTGCAATACATAGCTCATGGGAAAATAGCTTAAAAAACTATTGTGGTATTGAATATGTTGCTTATGTATCTTATTTCTTATAAGTTGCTTGTTGAACGGTAACCATGTTTCTGGGGACGCCATCAACTATTACACCTTTGTTGAATATCATGTGAGTTGCTATGCATGTTCGTCTTGTCTGAAGTAAGGGTGATTATCATGATTAAATGGTTTGAGTATGCATATTGTTAGAGAAGAACATTGGGCCGCCAACTAAAGCCATGCATCATGGTGGAAGTTTCAGTTTGGATATTAATCCTCAATCTCTTATGAGAATATTATCTGTTGTTGAATGCTTAAGCATTAAAGAGGATTCCATTATCTGTTTTCTATGTTGTCCCGGTATGGATGTCCTTAAGGTGAGATCTATCAAAATCGAGAAATCAAATGCGATCTATCTCCTTGGACCTTTGTACAGGTGACATAGAGGTACCCCTTTGTGACACTTGGTTGAAACATATGTAATGCAATGATAATCCATGGAAATCCGAGCTAATTAGGACAAGGTGCGAGCACTATTGGTATTCGATGCATGAGGCTTGCAACTTATAGGATGTTTTATGCATAACACATATGAATTATTACTACCGTTGACAAAATTGTCTCCATGTTTCCAAAATAAAAAGCTCTAGCACAAGAGTAATCCCTGCTTCCCTCTGCGAAGGGCCCTTTCTTTTATTTATGTTGAGTCAGTTTACCTACTTCTTTCTATCTTAGAAGCAAACACTTGTGTCAACTGTGTGCATTGATTCTTACATACTTGCTTATTTGCATTCATCATATTACTTTGTGTTGACAATTATCCATGAGATAAACATGTTGAAGTTGAAAGCAACTGCTGAAACTTATATCTTCCTTGTGTTGCTTCAAAACCTTCTATTAAGAATCTATTGCTTTATGAGTTAACTTTTATGCAAGACTTATTGATGCTTGTCTTGAAAGTAGTATTCATGAAAAGTCTTTGCTATATGATTCAGTTGTTTAGTCATTATCTTACCATTGCTTTGAATCACTTCATTCATCTCATATGCTTTACAATAGTATTGATCAAGATTATGATAGCAGCATGTCACTTCAGAAATTATCCTTGTTATCGTTTACCTACTCAAGGACGAGTAGGAACTAAGCTTGGGGATGCTTGCACTAGTAGGAAAAGCCTCATCAGTGGCGCACGAAAATTTGATTCTGTGGCGCACGGGTGGTGCGCCACAGAAACGTCGCCACAAAAATAAGCTTTCTGTGGCGCACCTGATCGTGCGCCACAAAAATAAGGTTTCTTGGCGCACTTTTTCTTAGGTGCGCCACTGAAAAGGGTGCGCCACGGAATTGCTTCTTAGTGCGCCACAGAATTTGCTTGTATTATACACGATTTTGTGCTGCACGGTATACATATACAGTTTATACACAGCAATACGGATACACAATACAGATACACGGGTTATATACAGCAACATTCAGATATAATATAAATATCATGTACATTGCACGAGATATAACATAGACATCATCATCACATTACTTAGAGCCCGATCGAGATACATATATAGTGGCAAGTGTCAAATGTTTTGCATACAACTCTTAATTCATACAAAATTCACAATTTCGAGATACAAAGTAGTCTTCATCCGGTTCCTCCTTTGCTCCGTCATCTCTACCCACCGGGCTCGCTTGCATCGGGGTCCTTCCATCCAGTTCCTACTATGATGAAAATGGAAGAAAGTGAGACCAACAAGTATCCGATGCACAAGAGAAATGGAATAAATGTCTCATACATTGTTGGTCAACACAAATATTAACATTCAGGGACGGTGTAAGTGAGACCAAGTCCGATGCACAAGAGATTGATATTTGTGCTATCTTACCAGAGCTCACTTACGCCGCCCCGAGTGTACGGTGACCAAACATTTTAATCATCGGCATTTTGAAAATGTCAAAGCAAATGGAATGACAAAATGGAATAAGTGCCTCATACATTGTTGGTCAACACAAATATTAACATTTAGGGATGGCGTCGGTGAGACCAAGTCCGATGCACAAGAGATTGATATTTGTGCTATCTTACCGAGCTCACTTACGCCACCCCCAAGTGTACGGTGACCAAACATTTTAATCATCGGCATTTTGAAAATCTCAAAGCAAATGGAATGACAAAATGGAATAAGTGCCTCATACATTGTTGGTCAACACAAATATTAACATTTAGGGATGGGGTAAGCGAGGCCGGGTAGGATGCACAAGAGATTGATATTTGTGCTATCTTACCAGAGCTCACTTACGCCACCCCCAAGTGTACGGTGACCAACATTTTAATCATCGGCATTTTGAAAATACCAAAGCAAATGGAATGACAAGGGCCTCATACTTTGTTGGTCGAAACAAATATTAACATTCCGGGACGGAGTTAGCGAGCCGGGTAGGATGCACAAGAGATTGATATTTGTGCAATCACACGAGGCTCACTAACACCGCCCCGAGTGTACGGTGACCAAGCATTTTAATCATCGGCATTTTGAAAATCTCAAAGCAAATGGAATGACAAAATGGAATAAGTGCCTCATACATTGTTGGTCAACACAAATATTAACATCCCGGGATGGCGTAAGCGAGGCCAGGTAGGATGCACAAGAGATTGATATTTGTGCTATCTTACCAGGCTCACTTACGCCACCCCCGAGTGTACGGTGACCAAACATTTTAATCATCGGCATTTTGAAAATCTCAAAGCAAATGGAATGACAAAATAGAATATGTGCCTCATACATTGTTGGTCAACACAAATACTTTGCAGAAGGCCCCCTTTCCCCGGTCGGCGTTCCGTCAACGGGTGCTTGACGACACAACAACGCCGATCTGCATCTCCGGCGCGAGAACCACGCCGGTCCCTCGGCTGTCCGGTGAACGAGTCCTTGATGCAAAGACCGTGCCGGCCTGCCCGAGCATTATGCCGGGCCGTGTTGCCGCGCTTCAAGCCGTGTGTCCCGCGCCCTGCACTGTTCGCCTTCTTGCCCGGTGAACCAATAGGCTGATCGTTGGAATAAGGAAACCGATGACAGCCGGTCGCAAGATTAAATTGCGATCGGCCGTCATCGGCTTCCTTATTCCAACGATTAGTCTATTCGTTCACCGGGCAAGAAGGCGAAGAGTGCGGGCGCATGATCGACACGGCTCGAAGCGCGACAACGGGGTCGGCATGATGCTAGGGAGGCTGGCACCGTCTTGGCATTAAGGACTCGTTCACGTACTGGACGGCGAGAGAAAAAAGTGGTGCTGCGCCGGAGAGGCATGTCGGCGTTGTTGTCTCATCAAGGACTCGTTCACGGAACGGCGGCCAGGGAAAGGGGGCTCGTCTACAAAGTATATTGCGGCGTATAGGTGACCAAACATTCTAATCATCGGCACTAAAATGGAAGAAAGGCCAATGCAATTAAGAAGTAGCTAGTATGAACTAAATGGAATGCCTCATACTTTGTTGGTCGAAACAAATATGAACATCCCGGGATGGCGTTAGTGAGGCCGGGTAGGATGCACAAGAGATTGATATTTGTGCCATCACACCAGGCTCACTAGCGACACCCGGAGTGTACTGATTGACCGAACATTCTAATCATCGGCACTAAAATGGAAGAAAGAGCCAAGTGGTATCAACTAAATGGAATGCCTCATACTTTGTTGGTCGAAACAAATATTAACATCCAGAGATGGAGTAAGTGAGGCCAGGTAGGATGCACAAGATATTGATATTTGTGCCATCACACCAAGCCTCACTTGCTCCACCCCGAGTGTACGAGTGATCGACCAACCATCTAATCATCGACAAGTAAATCACTTGGGGTAATGTTAAAATGTTTGTCTCCATATTTGGGAGACATTTTTAATATTGGAGTCTAGCTAATGGAAATCAAGAACTAGTCTTGATCTCCAAATGGTGATTAGAGGAATTTATTCATCTTAAGCAACATTAGGGACAAATGGGATCATGCAAGGGACTTGGGTCATTTGGATCATAAGGCATTAATTAAGGAGGCAACCAGGGACAAAGGGAAACATTTGATGATCCATTATCATAGGCAACAAAGCAGCAACTTTTTCCCCTCTAATCTAGCTAGAGTCCTTAAAAGAAATCCATCATAAGCATGGTCAAATACACATATATAGCATTTGGAGAGCAAACAAGCAGTAGCCATATCACTCAATCCAATAATATAGTAATTTGGATCATAAGGCATCAATTAAGGAGGCAACCAGGGACAAATTAAGGGAAACATTTGATGATCCAGTAAGTGCATGACACTTTGAGCTACCCAAGAATAAAGGCCAACGAGTGGATAAACATCTGCTCAACCATTTCTTGCACTAGAGGAAAAGTAACCAACATTGAAACTTGAATAGTCAAGTGACACTACAAGCAGCTCACACACACATGCAAACACATGTGTTGACGAGTAAGTAATGGATATCAAGAACTAGTCTTGATCTCCAAATGGTGATTAGAGGGAATTTATTCATCTTAATTAAGCAACATTAGGGACAAATGGGATCATGCAAGGGACTTGGATCATTTGGATCATAAGGCATCAATTAAGGAGGCAACCAGGGACAAAGGGAAACATTTGATGATCCATTATCATAGGGAACATAAGTCAAGATGCACAAACACACATAGCATGCATGGAGCGAGATGCTCCAAAGGGATTATTCATCACTTGGTATATAGACCAAGTGATGCTGGCAAAAGAGAGGCCAATCAAGAACCGAGTAAATCCAGTAAGTGATAGATATGCCTAAACAAGCAACAACACATAGCATATCCCAGCTAACCGGATGAGACAAGTCTTGGTAGCCAACTGAATCACCTAGCACCACCTAGCCTTTTAAAACCATCAGAAACAGTCCTTTTTCTTCAAAGGATACCACAGTGGCATTCATTTACATGATCCCCTACTGTGGATATCTCTATTTTCATCAAAGCCAACAAGAAATAGATCATAAGGAATCAATTAAGGAGGAAACCAGGGACAAAGGCATCAATTGGGGTAATGTTAAAATGTTTGTCTCCATATTTGGGAGAAATTTTTAATATTGGAGTCTAGCTAATGGAAATCAAGAACTAGTCTTGATCTCCAAATGGTGATTAGAGGGAATTTATTCATCTTAAGCAACATTAGGGATAAATGGGATCATGCAAGACTTGGGTCATTTGGATCATAAGGCATCAATTAAGGAGGCAACCAGGGACAAAGGGAAACATTTGATGATCCATTATCATAGGCAACAAAGCAGACAACTTTTCCCCTCTAATCTAGCTAGAGTCCTTAAAAGAAATCCATCATAAGCATGGTCAAATACACATATATAGCATGGGGCAGATGCTCCAAAGGGATTATATATTCATCACTTGGTAATTTGGAGAGCAAACAAGCGAGTAGCCATAACACTCAATCCAATAATATAGTAATTTGGATCATAGGGCATCAATTAAGGAGGCAACCAGGATACCACGGTAGCATAGTAGCATACCATAAGCTCACAAGAATCCATCATTTTCTTCACAAGGATACCACGAGTAGCATACCATAGTAGCATTTCATGCATTTAAATGAACCAAGTAGCATCAAAACCAACCAAATGTCCAACTAGCAAGCAATACCAAGTGAGCAAGTCCGCATTACCTTGTACGAGGTTCGGACAAGGATTTATAGAACAAGTACAGAGAGGCAGAGGCAGAGGCATAGACAATTTCTATAAGCATATAGAACACTCCAATTTCTATAAGCATAGACAATTTCATTGTCACATCTTTCTATAAGCATCACTAGCGAGCAGCAGCAATGCATATGAACACCATATACAGGTACGGTTCAGAACAATTTCATTGTCACATTGTACAGGTTCAGAACAACATATAGAACACTCCAATAAGCATCACTAGCAGCAGCGGCAATGCATATGAACACCATATGAAGCAAAACGATTAGGGGCAATGCATCCAGAGCAACGAGCAGCAATACATCCAGGAGCGAGCATTTCGTCGAGCACGTTGTGCTCGCGCGGGGAGGAAGAGGGAGGGGAGGGGAGGAAGAGGGAGGGAGCTCACCGACGACAACAACAGTTGTGGAGGAGCTCACCGACGACGACGGCAAGGGTGGAGGTCGCGGCGGCTCCTCCACCTTGACGCGACGGCGGCCCCTCCTCGCGGCGGCCCCTCCTCGCCGTAGCGGCAGCTTGTGCTGCAGGTGGCGGGGATGGGAGGAGCGTGGCGGCAGGCGGCCCTCGCGTAGGAAGGCGGCGGCGACGGCGGCGGCGATGGCGCCGACCATGGCGGCGCGCGGTGAGGAGAGGGGAGAGGGGAGAGGCGCGCGGTACGGATCGGAGGTGAACGAGGCGTGGGCGGGGAGGGCACGGGATGATATAGCTAAGTTCCCTTAGTTCCGTGGCGCACGGAACAAGTGCGCCACGGAATCAACTACTTCGTGGCGCACCAAAGCAAGTGCGCCACGAAACAGTAATTTCGTGGCGCGGCGCACCGCGTGCGCCACGAAATACGTACACCGATAATTGGGGGTGACGAGGTTGTGGGGCCCGCCAAGTTTTTGTGGCGCATGGTCGGTCTGCTGCGCCACAAAATTAAGCTATTTCTGTGGCGCACCGAGCTTTGTGCGCCACAAAATAAGTTTCTGTGGCGCACTCAAAACGGTGCGCCACAGAACTAAGCTTCGCCTATAAGGGTTTTCCTACTAGTGTTGATACGTCTCCAACGTATAAATAATTTCTTATGTTCCATGCTAGTTTTATGACAATACCTACATGTTTTATATGCACTTTACATCATATTAAGGCATTTATTGGACTAACCTATTAACAAGATGCCACAGTGCCAGTTTCTATTTATTATGTCTGTTAATTGCAGAAAAGGCCCAAAAACCAAAGTGCTCGGAAAAATCCAGAAAAATCACAGAAATTCTATTTCGCCAGAAGACTCACGGAGCCAGAAGAGCCAGGCCAGAGGAGGCCCAGGGCCTCCTCCCCATCAGCCAGCGCGGCCAGGAGGCGCCGCCCCACCCTATGGTGTGGGCCCCTCGAGACTCCACTGACGCTCCCCTTTCGCCTATATAATCCCTCGCGACGCGAAAACCCGAGATCAATCAATCATACTACAGAAAGACTCCAGGGGCGCCGCCGCCATCGCGAAACCTAGTTTCGGGGGACAGAAGTCTCTGTTCCGGCACGCCGTCGGGATGGGGAATTGCCCCCGGAGTCATCTCCATCGACACCACCGCCATCTTCATCGCCGTTGCTGTCTCCCATGATGAGGAGGGAGTAGTTCTCCCCCGAGGGTGAGGGCTCTAACGGTAGCTATGTGGTTCATCTCTCTCTCCCATGTGATCTTTATGTGATCATGAGCTTTGTAATATAGTTGAATATGTAGATGTTACTCTTGTCTATTATGCACTCTAGAGGTTACTTTAATATGAACTCCGGATTCACTCTCCACGGTGTGACGGTGACAGTGTGTGCATCGTGTGTGATTCCTTTATGAAGTTGTGGAGCTTTTTTACTCCGGCTTGAGGGTGCTCTTGTAGCCCTACACAATGAATGGTGTTTGTTATCCAACAAGAGAGTGTTTGAGATTAGCATTTATTTATTCAGTTATGTGATCATTGTTGAGAGTGTCCACTAGTGAAAGTATGATCCCTAGGCCTTGTTTCTAAGTATTGAAACACCATTTCCAACAAGTTCTGTTACATATTTGCTTGCTGCCATTTTTATTTCAGATTGCAATTACTACTTACAATCATCCATACTACTTGTATTTCACTATCTCTTCACCGAACTAGTGCACCTATACATCTGACAAGTGTATTAGGTGTGTTGGGGACACAAGAGACTTCTTGTATCTTAATTGCAGGGTTGCTTGAGAGGGATATCTTTGACCTCTACCTCCTGAGTTCGATAAACCTTGGGTGATTCACTTAAGGGAAACTTGCTGCTGTTCTACAAACCTCTGCTCTTGGAGGCCCAACACTGTCTACAGGAATAGAAGCGTGCGTAGACATCAAGGACTTCATCGGATGTCATAGCGCGGAAGGAGGCATTTTGGCGGATGGCCGTCAGCTTGACTTCCTCATAAGGGAGGAGAGCGTTGTAGAACTTTCTTTTGATCCAATGGTCATCCACAAAAGTTGCTCCAAGATCTTGCATTTGCACGGCAAGAGCGATGAGGCGTCGGTACATCTCTTCGGGAGATTCTCCTTCAATCATGACGAAGTTGTCGGCCATGTTGTTCACTTCATCGAAATGAGAGCTTTGAATGCTCTCATTTCCGAGGAAGAGCTTGTCGAGTTTATCCCATGCTTCTTTGGCGGTCTTGAGAGAGCGGATGTGAGCGTGGTCCTTGGGTGAGACGGCCATGTGGATCATGTTGATGGCGGTGACGTTGAGTTGGCCATCCACCACTTATATTCTTGTCAATTTTCTTGGATCTCGTGGTGAGTAACCTTCCTAAATAATGTGCCATAGCTTGGTGGAAGCGTCGCACACATGAGAACGCATTAAGAATTGCCAATTTTCAAAGCTATTGGATTCAAGTAGCGGTGGTGAACCATGAGACAAAATATGAGGCATTGGAATTGGAAAATTTATGGTGTAATCACTTGGTGGTGGCACCTGATGCGCGTAGATGACACGTCCGTTGGGAACCCCAAGAGGAAGGTGTGATGCGCACAGCAGCAAGTTTTCCCTCAGTAAGAAACCAAGGTTATCGAACCAGTAGGAGCCAAGAAGCACGTTGAAGGTTGATGGCGGAGGAGTGTAGTGTGGCGCAACACCAGGGATTCCGGCGCCAACGTGGAACCTGCACAACACAATCACAGAACTTTGCCCCAACGTAACAGTGAGATTGTCAATCTCACTGGCTTGCTGTAAACAAAGGATTAGATGTATAGTGTGGATTATGATGGTTGTTTGCGAAGAACAGTAAAGAACAATTGCAGTAGATTGTATTTCAGATGTAAAGAATAGGACCGGGTTCCACAGATCACTAGTGTGTCCCTCCCATAAGATAGCATATGTTGGGTGAACAAATTACAGTTGGGCAATTGACAAATAAAGAAGGCATAACAATGCACATACATATATCATGATGAGTACTATGAGATTTAATCAGGGCATTACGACAAAGTACATAGACCGCTATCCAGCATGCATCTATGCCTAAAAAGTCCACTTTCGAGGTTATCATCCGAACCCCCTCCAGTATTAAGTTGTAAACAACGGACAATTGCATTAAGTATGGTGCGTAATGTAATCAACACAAATATCCTTAGACAAAGCATCGATGTTTTATCCCTAGTGGCAACGAGCACATCCACAACCTTAGAACTTTACGTCATCTGTCCCGGATTTAATGGAGGCATGAACCCACTATCGAGCATAAATACCCCCTCTTGGAGTCACAAGTATCAACTTGGCAGAGCCTCTACTAGCAACGGAGAGCATGCAAGAACATAAATAACATATATGATAGATTGATAATCAACTTGACATAGTATTCAATATTCATCGGATCCCAACAAACACAACATGAAGGATTACAAATAGATGATCTTGATCATGATAGGCAGCTCACAAGATCTAACATGATAGCACAATGAGGAGAAGACGACCATCTAGCTACTACTATGGACCCATAGTCCGAGGGTGAACTACTCACACATCGATCCGGAGGCGATCATGGCGATGAAGAGACCTCCGGAGATGATTCCCCTCTCCGGCGGGGTGCCGGAGGCGATCTCTGAATCCCCGAGAGATGGGATTGGCGGCGGCGGCGTCTGCGGAAGGTTTTCCGTATCGTGGCTCCCGGTGCTGGGGGTTTCGTGACGGAGGCTTTAAGTAGGCGGAAGGGCAGGTCGGGGGGCCACACGAGGGCCCCACACGCCGGGCCGCGCGGTCGGCCACACGGGCCGCGCCGCCTCGTTGTGGCGGCGCCTCGTGGCCCCACTTCGTAAGTCCTCCGGTCTTCGGAAGCTTCGTGCAAAAATAGGACCACTGGGCGTTGATTTCGTCCAATTCCGAGAATATTTCCTTACTAGGATTTTCTGAAACCAAAAACAGCAGAAAACAGCAACTGGCTCTTCGGCATCTCGTCAATAGGTTAGTGCCGGAAAATGCATAATAATGACATATAATGTGTATAAAACATGTGAGTATCATCATAAAAGTAGCATGGAACACAAGAAATTATAGATACATTTGAGACGTATCAAGCATCCCCAAGCTTAGTTCCTACTCGCCCTCGAGTAGGTAAACGATAACAAAGATAATCTGAAGTGACATGCTATCATAATCTTGATCATACCATTGTAAAGCATATGAGATGAATGGAGCGATTAGAAGCAATGATGAAGATAATGAGTAAACAAATGAATCATATAGCAAAGACTTTTCATGAATAATACTTTCAAGACAAGCATCAATAAGACTTGCATAAGAGTTACTCATAAAGCAATAAATTCAAAGTAAAGACATTGAAGCAACACAAAGGAAGATAAAGTTTCAGCGGTTGCTATCAACTTGTAACATGTATATCTCATGGATAATTGTCAACACAAAGCAATATAACAAGTGCAATAGGTAAACATGTAAGAATCAATGCACACAGTTGACACAAGTGTTTGCTTCTAAGATAGAAAGAATAGGCAAAGCTGACTCAACAATAAAGTAAAAGATAGGCCCTTCGTAGAGGGAAGCATTGATTACTATATTTGTGCTAGAGCTTTTCATTTTGAAAACAAGAAACAATTTTGTCAACGGTAGTAATAAAGCATATGTGTTATGTATAAGATATCCTATAAGTTGCAAGCCTCATGCATAGTATACTAATAGTGCTCGCACCTTGTCCTAATTAGCTTGGATTAACACGGATTATCATTGCATAGCATATGTTTCAACCAAGTGTCACAAAGGGGTACCTCTATGCCGCTTGTACAAAGGTCTAAGGAGAAAGCTCGCATTGGATTTCTCGCTTTTGATTATTCTCAACTTAGACATCCATACGGGACAACATAGACAACGAGATAATGGACTCCTCTTTAATGCATAAGCATTCAACAACAGTTAATATTCTCATAAGAGATTGAGGATTAATTGTCCACACTGAAACTTCCACCATGAATCATGGCTTTAGTTAGCGGCCCAATGTTCTTCTCTAACAGTATGCATACTCAAACCATTTGATTGTGAAAATCGCTCTTACTTCAGACAAGACGAACATGCATAGAAACTCACATGATATTCAACAAAGATAAAGAGTTGATGGCGTCCCCAGAAAACATGGTTACCGCTCAACAAGCAACTTACTAAGAAATAAGACACATAAGTACATATTCTTCACTACGATAGTTTTTAAGCTATTTGTCCCATGAGCTATATATTGCAAAGGCAAAGAATAGAAATTTTAAAGGTAGCACTCAAGTAATGTACTTTGGAATGGCGGAGAAATACCACGTGGTAGGTAGGTATGGTGGACACAAATGGCATGGTTATTGGCTCAAGGATTTGGATGCATGAGAAGAATTCCTCTCAATACAAGGCTAGGCTAGCAAGGTTGTTTGAAGCAAACTCAAGTATAAAAGGTGCAGCAAAGCTTACATATGAACATATTGTAACTATTATAAGACTTTACATTGTCTCCTTGTTGTTCAAGCACCTCAACCAGAAAATATCTAGACTCTAGAGATCAATCATGCAAACCAAATTTTAACAAGCTCTATGTAGTTATTCATTAATGAGTACAAGGTACATGATGCAAGAGCTTAAACAAGATCTATATGAGCACAAAAATTGCCAAGTATCACGTTATTCAAGACATTAAACCATTTACCACATGCGGCATTTTCCGTTTCCAACCATATAACAATGAATGAAGTAGTTCAAATTTCGCAATGAACATTAAGAATAAAGCTAAGAACATATGTGTTTATACGAAACAGCGGAGCATGTCTCTCTCCCAAACAAAGAATGCTAGGATCCGATTTATTCAAACAAAAACAAAAACAAAAACAAAAACAAACAGACGCTCCAAGTAAAGCACATAAGATGTGACGGAATAAAAATATAGTTTCACTAGAGGAACACGATAAGTTGTCGATGAAGAAGGGATGCCTTGGGCATCCCCAAGCTTAGACGCTTGAGTCTTCTTAAAATATGCAGGGATGAACCACGGGGGCATCCCCAAGCTTTGACTTTTCACTCTTCTTGATCATATTGTATCATCCTCCTCTCTTGACCCTTGAAAACTTCCTCCACACCAAAGTCAAAACAAACTCATTAGAGGGTCAGTGCATAATTCATATATTCAGAGGTGACATAATCATTCTTAACACTTCTGTACATTGCACAAAGCTACTAAAAGTTAATGGAACAAACAAATCCATCAAACATAGCAAAACAGGCAATGCGAAATAAAAGGCAGAATCTGTCAAAACAGAACAGTTCGTAAAGACGAATTTTAAAGTGGCACCAGACTTGCTCAGATGAAAATGCCCAAATTGAATTAAAGTTGCGTACATATCTGAGGACCACGCACGTAAATTGGCAGATTTTTTTAATTTTTCTACAGGGACTACTGCTCAAATTCGTGACAGCAAGAAATCTGTTCCTGCGCAGCAATCCAAATCTAGTATTGGCTTTACTATCAAAGACTTTACTTGGCACAATAATGCAATAAAATAAAGATACGGAGAGGTTGCTACAGTAGTAAACAACTTCCAAGACTCAAATATAAAACAAAGTTCATAAGTAAAATAATGGGTTGTCTCCCATAAGCGTTTTTCTTTAACGCCTTTCAGCTAGGCGCAGAAAGTGTGAATCAAGTATTGTCGAGAGATGGAGCATTACCTCGGGCATTACACCTACCTTTCTTATTTTTTTTCTTACCCTTTGATTTAGGGAACACATGTATGCCTCCCGGTGTAGAGGTGAATTTTAAGGTGCCTTCTCCCACATCTATGACTGCTCCCAATAGTTTCAGCAGGGATCTTCCGAGTGTGATTTGTCCTGTTCCTACACAATCAATAACAATATAATCAGTCGATATTGTTCTTCCAAGAATGGTTGTATGCACACCCTCGGCTATTCCCTTAGGAGTTATAACAGATTTATCAATAAGAGTTATTCCTTCTCCCCCTTCAACGAGTCCCCAAAGTGTCAAAGATTCATAAATACTCTTAGGCATAAGGCAAAATTCAGACATAATATCACAATTGGCATGAAAAGTTTCACCACCTATAACAATTTTAATAGTAGGGTCCCATATTGAAGGTTCGAGTTCACCAAAACTTGATCAAGACGGTTACGAACATAACTATAATTTTTTTCCAAGCAAGATGCACTTGTCTCAAGAGTGTTTAATCTATTATAAATGCTAATAAGAGCTGAATCAAAGTTATTAGCTGAACTATGTGATGCAACCAATTTTTTTATGGCATTAAAAGCTTGATCACCGTCGCAATGAAGGAAATCTCCTCCCACTACAGACATCCAAGGCATATCTATAGCGAATCATAAGCCCAAAATAAAAATTACTAAGGAGCAAACTTGGAGTCATTTGAGGTTCGAGTTTACGATAAGAATCAAAAATTCTGGACCAAGCATCTTTAAAACTCTCCTCATCCCCTTGTTTAAAAGTGAAGACTAATTCCTCAGGTGAAGAAGTAACAGGTGCAGAGCTAGACATGATAATAAAAGTAAAATGCAAGTAACTAATTTTTGTGTGTTTTTGATATAGAGAACGAGACAGTAAATAAAGTAAAACTAGCAACTAATTTTTTGTGTGTTTTGTTTAAGTGCAGCAAACAAAGTAGTAAATAAAGTAAAGCAAGACAGAAACAAAGTAAAGAGATTGG
Source organism: Lolium rigidum (assembly GCF_022539505.1). Taxonomy (NCBI): domain Eukaryota; kingdom Viridiplantae; phylum Streptophyta; class Magnoliopsida; order Poales; family Poaceae; genus Lolium; species Lolium rigidum. The sequence goes on from NC_061514.1 coordinate 254,479,859, forward strand.
AAGTGGAGACTCCCCTTGCAGCGTGTCTTGATCTCCCCGGCAACGGCGCCGGAAAACGATCTTGATGCGCGTAGATGACACGTCCGTTGGGAACCCCAAGAGGAAGGTGTGATGCGCACAGCGGCAAGTTTTCCCTCGGTAAGAAACCAAGGTTATCGAACCGGTAGGAGCCAAGAAGCACGTTGAAGGTTGATGGCGGAGGAGTGTAGTGCGGCGCAACACCGGGGATTCGGCGCCAACGTGGAACCTGCACAACACAATCACGAGAACTTTGCCCCAACGTAACGGTGAGGTTGTCAATCTCACCGGCTTCTGCTGTAAACAAAGGATTAGATGTATAGTGTGGATGATGATGGTTGTTTGCGAAGAACGAGTAAAGAACAATTGCGGTAGATTGTATTTCAGATGTAAAGAATAGGACCGGGGTCCACGGATCACTAGTGGTGTCCCTTCCATAAGATAGCAGATGTTGGGTGAACAAATTACGGTTGGGCAATTGACAAATAAAGAAGGCATAACAATGCACATACATATATCATGATGAGTACTATGAGATTTAATCAGGGCATTACGACAAAGTACATAGACCGCTATCCAGCATGCATCTATGCCTAAAAAGTCCACTATCATGTTATCATCTGAAACCCCTCCAGTATTAAGTTGTAAACAACAGACAATTGCATTAAGTATGGTGCGTAATGTAATCAACACAAATATCCTTAGACAAAGCATCGATGTTTTATCCCTAGTGGCAACGACACATCCACAACCTTAGAACTTTCTGTCACTATCCCGGATTTAATGGAGGCATGAACCCACTATCGAGCATAAATACCCCCTCTTGGAGTCACAAGTATCAACTTGGCCGAGCCTCTACTAGCAACGGAGAGCATGCAAGAACATAAATAACATATATGATAGATTGATAATCAACTTGACATAGTATTCAATATTCATCGGATCCCAACAAACACAACATGAAGGATTACAAATAGATGATCTTGATCATGATAGAAAGCTCACAAGATCTAACATGATAGCACAATGAGGAGAAGACAACCATCTAGCTACTTCTATGGACCCATAGTCCAGGGGTGAACTACTCACACATCGATCCGGAGGCGATCATGGCGATGAAGAGACCTCCGGGAGATGATTCCCCTCTCCGGCAGGGTGCCGGAGGCGATCTCCTGAATCCCCGAGATGGGATTGGCGGCGGCGGCGTCTGCGGAAGGTTTTCCGTATCGTGGCTCTCGGTGCTGGGGGTTTTGCGACGGAGGCTTTAAGTAGGCGGAAGGGCAGGTCGGGGGGCCACACGAGGGCCCCACACGCCGGGGCCGCGCGGCCGGCCCTGGGCCGCGCCGCCCTGTTGTGGCGGCGCCTCGTGGCCCCACTTCGTAAGTCCTCCGGTCTTCTGGAAGCTTCGTGCAAAAATAGGATCCTGGGCGTTGATTTCGTCCAATTCCGAGAATATTTCCTTACTAGGATTTCTGAAACCAAAAACAGCGAGAAAACGACAAGCGGCTCTTCGGCATCTCGTCAATAGGTTAGTGCCGGAAAATGCATAATAATGACATATAATGTGTATAAAACATGTGAGTATCATCATAAAAGTAGCATGGAACACAAGAAATTATAGAACGTTTGAGACGTATCAGCACCGCATGATTACCCCCTAAATGTTCCACAGCCGGTGGTTCATCCTTCCCTTTTGATGAAGTGCCGATTTCCCCAAGCTCCTCCTCTTGAGGAACTTTAGTCGATTGAGCGACAAAGCCAACAAGAGGAAATGGATTAGCTTTTGGTAGAGGGACCTCGACACTTGCCTTAGGATCTATGGCGGGGTTTGGTTTTGGAGAAACCAACTCCATCATCATATCCTACATTTGGCTTACGATGGATAACTCCAATTTCTTGATGTCATCCAACACAGCCGTTGTGCTATCAGTGTTTGATGGTTGAGGTGGTTGCTCACCTGGAAGGGTCCCATTCCCAAGCGCCTCTTGTTCGGCCATTTCTTAGGCGGTAAAGTCCGAGTAACAAAACCTTGCTCTCATACCAATAGAATGGATCATTAGCGAACAGGAGGGGGGTGAATGGTCGCTACACAAACTTTATTGCTTTTTCATTTTTAGGCGCGGTGTGGAAGTAAAGGTGGCAACTTTGATGATAAGGGTGATCCTTGTATGAGCCTATGCGATGCAACGAGCAAAGGAACCGAACATGATAGTAAGGGAGATGGAGCAGGACAACCGGGGTAGCGGAGACGAGGCGAGGTTTGTTTCCCGCAGTTCTTCCCACAAAAGGGAGTACATCTGTGTTGAGAAGGTGTGAACCACGAAGGCTCAATGGCCACACAGGCCTTACCTTGTTCCTCGAGAAAGCCCCACGAAGGAGCTTCCCCTTCTCCACTAAGTAGCCGGTCGAGGCGGCGGTTCCTTCACAAGGTTGGGGCGAGCTCCACAAACACCGGAGGCTTCCAACACCCTATGGGGCTAGCAAAACTCCAAGCTAGCCTCCATAGGATCTCTTCTTCCAAGATCCCACCATACGAACCCTAACTCCAAGATCCACTAAGGACTATATGATATTGGTGAAATCTCTCTTGGTAGAACTATAGATCGGGGTCTCGTCCACCACTCCTCAAAGTTTGGGCAAGATTGGTTGGATGGGGAGGGATATCCTCAAGGTTTTGAGCTCAGCAACAATGGAGGAGAGAGAGAGAGAGAGAAGAGTTGAAACGAGCTGGGGAAGAAGGGGCCCTTTTATAGGTCCCTCCAAATCCAACCGTTATGTTCAATTTCCGCACGACCGGTACTACCGCTTTGGGAAGCGGTAATACCGCTCTGGATTCGAAATCGGCTCACATATCTGCCACGTGGGCTCAAAGCGGTACTACCGCTGCAGGTACCGCTGAGGTACTGGCAGGGCCTCTGCGAGCCCTGGACTCCCTCCCGATACCATTGCGGTACCAGGGCGGTAGTTCCGTATTTTGGAGTTACGGTACCAAAGCGGTACCTTGACGGAAATACCGCTTGGGAGCGGTACTTCCGGTCAAGGTACCGTAACCCATATTTTGAGCCTTTCTCAGTGCAAAGCCCGGAGCGATACTGCTGACCGGTACCAATAGCTTTAGAGATACTACCGCTCTTGGTACCGGTATAGTACCGGTCAAGCAGAAACTATTTTTTCCTCTTTCCCTCTCCAACCACGTCACCTCACGACACACACACAAAACCAGAAAACCTATAAGCTACGCTTGAGTCTTCCGATCCTGATGCGTTCTGCGAGGGCACCGTGCACATGCAAATCTATCAAAAGCAAACTATGCACACTGTGAAATTCATTCTAGTGTTGTTATCAAACACACAAAACACGAGGTATAGATTTTGCTCTTTCACCAAGTTTGGAAGCTATTATTTCCCATTCAGGTTGAATAGACGATAGAGATTGCTTTTATTAGGAGCATTGTTTGTCAAAATTGTTGAGTTTATCGGTAAGTTTGCAATGGACATTTGCAATCAACGATACAAGGCAACACTAAATCATACATGATAGCATTTCTTTGTGGAAGTTGTGTCACTTGGTGTGAGATTCGGACAAAATTTTCTAAAAATATCAAACCTTCAAAAAAATTGTAGTACTAATTGAAACACGATATGTACATTTCATATTCTAGGAAAATTGATACAATTTAGAATAAAAACTAGTAGTTGGTGGTCCACAATCATCTGATTTGCTCTTAATTACTTTGTTTAATCCTAAAGTTGAACCTCCCTAAAACATGTTACACGTATAGTTGATGGTTTGTGCAAATTTAGGATTAAGCTTTACACAAAGATGGCAGCAATAAGCGGTGGTTTATGCAATTTTCTTAATATGGGCCAAGCTAAACAGAGCATGCTTCCGCCAACGAAAGCCTCCTTCTGCGAACAAAAAGAATATGTCGCATGTAAAAAAGAATATGGCGAGGGATCCTTCGCAAAGAGACGGTTTCCACTCTCACCAGGCTTCAGCGCACCAAAAAAGTACATTACTCCCCTGCTCTCCATAAATTGTTCACTGCACCTGTCAGCTCTATCTCGTGAGACTGATAAAGTCACTGGCAAGCGTCATGTCATGCAGAGAGGGAGGGACGGAGGAAAAGAGAGAGAGATCCGAGAGAGAGAACTCATGCAGGAAACATGACAGGATAATGTACTTTTAATTGTTTGCCACCAATCTAATTTTCATTTGTGGAGAAACATAACAGGATGACCATTTCCAAGGTTTCAATTTTCTCAATGTGCATCCATATACAATTTTTTTGGGCTAAATCCGCTTAAATGCAAATTTGAACAGTGGGTAGATGAAGTAAATTTTAAACAAATAATTGAAAAAAATATAGGGGCGTGTGACCCGAATGTGTGGAGCCATGGTACAATATATAATGGCCAAAGAAACGCACCACATCCAATTAACTAGCACAAAACAAGAGCGAGTGTCGTGAGATTGATCGACCTAAATTTAAAAACAAGCCAAAGTTATTGTTGGGATCGATAGAACAAGGTCAAAACAAAGCATGTAGAGTCATATCATTTGTGGTTTACATACTACCTCTATGAACAATACCAAATAAACATGACATATATACACTTCTATTCTTTTAGAAGAACCCTGCACAATTTTTGGCACCATGTGTTTGAGTACGTTTGTAATGATATAATTTTTGTGCCATAAAATTTATTTTAGGTTGTAATTAAATTGATGATCTACTGATGTGTGCTGGCATTATAATCCCTAACGGAGGGAGTAAACACTCTAGCTACGAAAAGTACCAAATAATTGATACCAAAATGATTTTTTAGAGGAATACTAGTTCAATTTATTTAATTATATTAGTAGGCCAAAATCGAATCCCGTAGTTGGATTTTTTTGAACTTGATCTGTAGTACTGGGAAAAACCCTTGTTTAACCTATTTAATCATAGATTCGTAGGTCGATTTTTTTTCTTTTTTATTATTACTATGCAGCACATGTGTATTCACCCTTCCAGTGAAACTCGGAGAAAAAGAGATCACACGGAAGTAGACGAAGGGAGAGCAGTCACGGGACCGCTGTTATTTATGGTGTCTCCCCTTTTTGGGTGATGTTGACTGTTGTGCAGAGTTTGTCAGTGCACAGCAGGTGCGAGCTAGCGAGGCCGAGAATGAGAGAGATGCTTTTTCAAACAACCGAAGGATCCTGAAGGACCCAGACTTACAATACGCACCATTGCATAGTTTACAATAGGACACAAAACAAAAAGGAAATTATATCTAAATCCCTACCTTTTACATGGAGGACCCGAGGCTGAAAGCAAGAAATGCGGTCGGTTCCTTAACAGCCACCGCCCGGACTGATCCTCATCGCAGCCGGGGACGAACCACTTGGCGCGACCAAATCGCCATGGCTATAGAGATTGCACACCATGACCTCCCAACTGACGTAGAAACGCCCTGCCAAAACCTGCACCCAGCGAAGGTGGATAATTGGAGAGAGATGAAGAGAGTCTTGATGCGTCTTCTCTTGACAAAGAAGATGGCTGGGAGTTTGCCTACCTACCGCACGTGGCTTGTGCTCACTGAAGTGTGGGACCTCATGCATGGGAACCACGAAGTGACAGACGTGTTGGTGACTCGGGTGATTGTTATACTGTATTAGTACAAAGTTTCCTATGGATTCAAGGGAAGGATAGCCAAGTTAACACATTTACATGGCAATATTTTTTTCCATGAAGCCAAGTTAACTCATATATCAATTGATATATTTTTGTTATATTCAAAATTTACTTAAAACTTGTTGGTCATGCCATTTCTACTACTCGCCTAACTGACACTTTTTTCGCGTCGGAAAGGAGGGGGCATGATGCTACCCTGAATTTGTGGCACCGCAAAAAACTTGCAAATACGAGCGATGCATCCAAAAGGAACACACTCGGCCCCCTCCCCTCCCCCCTCATGATTTTGACATGCTTGTGTTATTACATGTTGAGTGAAAATATGAGTTTCTTGATCTTTACTTGTTGAGCAAAGTAAACTTGAACCTAAATACAAATCCTTAAGAAATAGCCAACCCAAAACCTAAGTCAAATCCATAAACGAACTCAGTGGGGGTTTAGTAACGAGGATTTAGAACGCTTGCATATCATATATTATCCATCACAATATATTGACGATCTTTCAAACATTATTTCATAATGGACCAATGCTGCTTCCATCTAGATCTTATGATGATCAAAAGCATGCTAATTACATAATCTTGCACTCAGGAGGCAAGTTCAACACTTGCTTATCTTTTGATTATTTTTCTTTGTTTACGAAAAACTTTTAAAAATAAATACATTATCGCCTACATTCAAAAAAATCTAAAATATAAATTAAGGGTTATCGGCCCTCAGGTCGTGTATTGGGTGGGTAATGGAACCATGGAATACAAAGTGAAACTATGTCAGTGAAGGTTCCATTGTACTGACATCACACTAGGATTAAACAACAAATGTAATCTACCATTCCAAACGTTGTATACATAGTGCTGATCATAGATTCCAGAGTGAGATAGGTAAGTCAATCGGACCTTCTTCCGTCCGTATATTTCAGATACATAGTTGTTCTGGTTCCATGGAGGAATTCAGCAGGTGGGAGCCCATAATGTCCCCATTCCGTGTTGTAGAATGCCAACTATTGTATCGTAGAGGGGAGGGTAACTGAGCATAGGTATCCTGACCGAAACTCGTTACAAAGTGGCCAGTGATTGGCTAGTCTCTAGACCGGGCCTTAGACCTAGGAAGTATTGACGGGTTCGTGACCCGGTTGTGCAACAAGGTTAAGGGTGTGTTTAATTTGTGCCCAAGATTGCCCTACCACAATTTTTGCTAGCCAATATTTTGGTTGAGCTATTCCCTGCCCACAAGTTAGCTAATATTGGATAAAAATAATTAACTAGAATGTAGTGGAGCACTGGCAAGCCATTCAGTTGGCAACTATCCAAACAAGAACCAATATTTTGGCCATGAACAAAAAATTGGTAAGGTATGATTTGGTCACAATCCAAACACATCTAAAGACTTTTGTGGGAGAAGTAGTGCACATCTCGAAATGTATAGAATGTGTTATGGTACTCCATGTTATGGGAAAGAACTAAGATCGCAGTGGGAAAGGAACTCCATGATATTGTCGCAACCGGTGAAGGCTGACGAACATAGTTTTCATATTCTAAAACTTACCTTTTCTAAAGTTCCGTTTTCGAAAACCTGCATATGCCTAGGATCCCCTGTTCCACAACTATACATTAGACACCCACATAGTTGATCTTGCCGAGTACTCCCGTACTCAATCTACCCTCTCATCCCTTGCTAGACCCTAGAAGAGACATGGATATATCCATACATACCCAATAGGACGGTGAGGATGACCACTACTAGGAGTGGAAGTCGGAAACCGGGAGCAAAGTAGTGAAAAACTAAGTTTAGAGATTGCGAAACTAAGATAAAGAATAATGTTGGAGCAAGGCGTTTGCCACAAATTGCTGAAATTGCAGTTTTTAGGGACTGGGGCGGGGCGAGGGAGGTATAGGAATGATGTTCGAGATGCTGTAAGCCATTATCGCTCTACTTGTAGAGTTCTGCAACTAGTCCATCTGTAAAAACATAGTCTGTGTGTACATATTCAAGTAGGAAAAATAATGTTCGTATGGATAATATTTTTTTTTAGATAATAGGCAAAGATTTGCCCGACTTTAAATTAATAAAGCCAACACGGTAACAAAGGTTCAGATACAAACTGCTGGGCATTACAGCTTAGCCAACATAAACATCGGCACACAAGGCTACGAGTTTCAGGGGTGGCAAGGCAAAGTGCCAAAAGCTAACAGAACAGAAAAGGGCCTCCATGAAGTCCAGGCCGTCCTCGGACCCGCACCGTGGCACGGACTACTCCATCACGTCGATGCTGGCTTGAGCGACGCGTACAGCTCCCTTAGCTCGCGTGCCATCCAGCTTAGGCCCTCCTTTTCTCTTGGCTTGCTTTTTAGGCTCCACAGCTGCAAAAAATGATGATTTTGTAAATAATGTCAGCTGGGTTAGAGATAGTTTTGTTTTCAATAGCAAGTTTATTGCGAACATTCCACAACGCCCAAGATTGTGCAAGAAAAAGGATCCACATCAGTTTTCGGTGATAGCCCGAGAAGCTGGAGAGGATGGCGTGAAATTGTGCAAAATTGGCGGGGCGCCAGTTGCACCCGAGCAGCTGGCGCGTGACTGCCCACGCGAAGGTCGCCAAGGAGCAGGAAAAGAAAATGTGGCTAGCATCCTCCGGCGCACCACATAGGGCACAATGGCCATTGGACGGGCCGTGTTGAGTAAGGATCTGCAGCCCCAGGGGCAGCTTGTCAAGCGCTAAGCGCCGAGGAGAAGATTTTGATTTTTAACGGCACCGTGGCTTCCCACAAGTCTTTGGAGTGTGCAATAGTGGTGCCCCTCGAAAGCATAGAGTGAATAGATTTGACCGAGTATGATCCGGACTGTTCCAGGTGCCAAGAGATCTTGTCTTGTCCATTGGTGAGGTTGACCCCAGCCATGATTCGTTGCAAATCATCCCACTGTCGCAAACCCTCCCGATCAAGGGAACGACGAAAACGGACTTGCAGGGAGTTTTGATACATCGCGTCGGCAACCGAAATGTCCTGGTTGTCGCAGATGGCAAATAGCAGGGGAAAAGACTCTAGTAGGGGGCCCCTCCCACACCACCGGTCCTTCCGGAAGTTCGTTCTATTGCCACTCCGCACCTTATGCTTCGCGCCAACCTTGAAAAGATGTTTGATTTTATGAAGGCTTTTCCAGAAAGGGGAACCTCCATGACCTGATCCCGCAAACAGGTCGGAGGCGTCAGCATACTTAGCACGAATGATCCGAGCCCAGATCGTGTCTTCTTCTTGATATAACCTCCAAATCCATTTCAGCATCAGTGCCAGATTCATCTTTTTGGTATTGAGTAACCCTAGGCCTCCAACCTCCTTGGGTCTACAGACAGTTGGCCAGTTGACCAAGTGATATTTCCGCTTCGGTCCAGCCCCTTCCCAAAAGAACTTAGAGCGGTGAGAATCAAACTTCACATGAATCCCATCATGGAGGAGGAACAAACCCATCGCAAACATTGGAAGATTATCAAGGCACGCATTGGAAAGAATGAGTCGTCCCCCTGACGACATCAATCTTCCCAGCCAAGGTTCGATTTTAACGGCAAGTTTCCGTACCAAGAAGAGCCACTTGCTCCGGCGTAAGCTTTACGTCGGAGATAGGGAGACCCAGGTAGATGAAGGGGAAGGTGCCAAGCTTGCAGTTTAGTTTGTTTGCAATAGAGTTTCGCTCTCCAAACCGCTGACCTAGCATAAACACCTCACTTTTGTGATAGTTGATCTTGAGCCCGGACATATCCTCGAAGCACATCAGGAGGAATTTAAGATTGGCAATATCCTCATCCGACCCCTGGATGAGGATGAGCGTATCGTCAGCGTACTGGAGGTGGGAGATACCCCCGGGCACAAGGTGCGGAACGAGGCCGTGGATGTGTCCGGCCCTAGAAGCAGCAGAGAGAATACCAGACAGGGCCTCGCCAATGAAATTGAAAAGCAGCGGTGAGAGGGGATCTCCCTGGCGAACCCCTCTCTTATTTCTAAAAAACGGCCCCACTTCGCCATTGATCGAGATAGCGGTTTGTCCCCCAGCAACCAGCTGGGTGATCCTGTGGATGTAGCCTTCGTCGAAACCTTTACACCGAAGGACTTCGCCCAAGAAGTCCCAATTCACTCTGTCATATGCCTTTTCGAAGTCCAGTTTGAGAAGCACCCCGTTGTGTTTTCTCTTCCTCAGCTCGTGGATAATCTCCAACAGTGCCAGCGGGCCATCGAGGATGTTTCTACCTTTGACAAAGGCGGTCGATTGGGAGAGAGAATTCTATGAGCAATCGGATCCAATCTAGAAGCGTAGGCTTTGGAGATAATCTTGAAGATGACGTTGATCGGGGCAATCGGTCTATACTTGTGTGATCCGGTGCAGCGCCCGGAACTTTCGGAATAAGCGAGAGGATTCCAAAGTTGAGTCTAGAGATGTCGATGCGCCCCAGCACAAAGTCATTGAGAATATGCAAAATGCCAAGTTTGACCTGCGACCAGAATTTCTTGAAGAAAGCAACAGGGAAACCGTCTGGGCCCGGTGCAGTATCCGTCTTCATTTCCTTCACAATTGCTTCGAGCTCAGTCTCAGAGAATGTGAGAGCCAGGTTCACATTCTCCTCCTCTGCGACCCGCCCATACCTATCCCAGGTATCCGGCACCAGTCCACACATCGATGGAGCAGACGAACCAAGCAGGTTCCTGTAGAAGTCGTACACATGTTTTTGGATGAGCTTGGGGTCCGAGATTGTCCCGTTGTCCGTGACTAACGCTGAAATATTGCATTTCCTTCTTCTACCATTAGCCACGGCGTGAAAATAGGCCGTGTTCGCGTCCCCCTGCAGAGCCCACCTGACTTTGCCACGCTGTCGCCAGTGTTCCTCTTCAATCCTATAAATGTGCGACAGACTGCTCTTCCGGGTGATATCTAGATGATGCGGGCTAAGCCCGAGGGTGTGCCCAATCTTCACGGTTTGACCCGGGTGAGTGTGATTGCGGAGGGGATTCGCGGGAAGTGGATGAACGCGAAGAACACGATACAAACACACGCACACAACACAATCGGTTTGTTCTCGTTGGCCCGAACCACCAACTCGATAGAAGTTGCAAGGAAAAGACCTTTCGGTAGAAGTCCCGCAAAAAGATCGACGTATCGAGATCCTATGAATCTAGAAGGGCGAAAAGACCAAATCGATAGAAGTGCAAGCAAAAGATCCAAAGGATAGAAGTGCAAGCAAAAGACCAACTTGATAGAAGTCGCCAAAGAGATACAAAGGATTCGATCGGAGCCGGGTGGTACAATAGGAATTAACCTAAGGTGGGGGTTTCCCAAATCCACTAGGGGATAATAGAGGCATAAGCCAATTCATCTAAACATCATCTCTCCCTCATGAAGGTGGGGGTAGGTGCCTATTTATAGGTAAGGGGATGAAGGGGTAAGTTACAAGCCAAAGGGGGCTGAGATCTGGCTGAGGTTCGATGGGGCGGAAGTTCCGGCTCCTGGGGCGGAAGTTCCGGTCCTGGGCGGAAGTTCCGACCATCGAGGGCGGAAGTTCCGGCCACAACTCTTTCGTGTGAGCGCCTTTGGTCTTGACAGCATCCGGGCGGAAGTTCCGGCCAGGATGGGCGGAAGTTCCGGCCCGGAGCGTCCCGCGCTTCTTCCTCCTTCTCTTCCATGCTTCCGTGACATCGGCCTTGCGTCCTCGGGTCTCCATGGCATCCTCTCTTCCCTCCGTACTTGTCGTCGAGTTCCTATCATCAAGATGTGACGGAGTATGAAGTAGTATATCGTTCCACATAGGCGATTGTAGGCACGCATAAAGGAGAAGATTCACCTTTGCGTGTCGTCTTGGCGATGAAGCATATGATGCGGTGAAGACCGAAGGTCGGGCTGCATCATCTCCCCCCACTTGAAAAAGAGTCGTCCTCGACGATAAATCTTCATGAACGTGTAGAGGAGGTAGATGACACCAACGCTTGAATGTCGCTTCACTTGTCAATAGCCCTATCAATAGCACAAGAAAAGCCAAGCAACACTCAAAGCATAGCCAATGTTCCACGGGTTTAGCAATAGAGCTCAAGTAGAAGGAGGTCACCTTAGCATAATGTCGGTGTGCTCTCCTTGAGAGATCTTGTGTAGTAGATGTATGGGGTTGAACCCATTCGTTGACGCTCATTCTCAAGTCACGGTTACCTTCACACAACAAAGACCAAGCAAAGTATATGTGTGCGTGATAGAGGAGCATATCATCGATGACATGTCCTTTCATGTTCACAACACCGTTAGCACAACACAAATTTATCAAGAATAATGCATGTGCAAGGTCAATGTGTAAGAACTCCGTATGAACATCTTCCAAATGTGGAAACACAAAAACTCCAAATTGTGAGACGACCATGGTGTCCATCTCATGTATAAACTCATTTTCATTGTTGCTCTCAAGGCATCGGAAAGAGAAATTGTTCAACATCCTTGAAGCAACAAGTGGAGAATTTGGCAAAAACACATACGGAAAAGTGTCCAAAATATCATCAACATGTGTGCACACAAACCATTGGAAAGAGAAATTGGTCCTCATATTTGGTGCAACACAAAACACATGATCCAAAAAGTTCACCAAGAAAACATTTGCACAACCGTGCGTGCCAACAAACCAAATGAAAGAGCAATTGGTCAACTTGTTTGAGGCAACACCAACGGTAAGAATCACATCATCATGCTTGCAAAAGAACCAAGAGAAAGAGAAATTGTTCGGCATGTTCAATGCAAAGCATGGGAAAGGTATTAGAGCCGGGTTCGATCTTGAACTCACTTGTATTATGCTCTCAAGAGCTCGTTTGGTCAACTCGTGCTCAATCGAGGTTGACCTTGTCTTCCGTGTACCTACACACACAATAGGCAAAGCAAAGAACGTGTGTGCATGGTATATGAACACATCATCCATCATGATGGTCCATCTCTTTTGCACATCACCATTAGCGTTAAGCGAAACATCATAATAGATATGGTGAATATGCGGAGTAAACATGGGAACATGCTCAACATGGATATATGCAAAGTCTCCAAAATTTGAGAGAGCTATGGGGGCAATCTCATTTACAAGCATATTAACATTATGGCAAACCAAGCATTGGAAAGAACAATTGTTCAACATTTTGGTTGCATTAATGGGAGAGTATTGCAAGCATCTAGCACAAAACATGTTCAACATTGTATCATGATTGTCGACAAACCTAGGGAAAGAGCAATTGTTCATCAAGGTTGTCACAACACAAGAATTGGCATCATCATCTTCATTGCAAGCAATACATGGGAAAGAGCAATTGTTCGACATATTGCAAGCAATAGGATAGAAATCAAAACACTCATAGCATGGCATGGACATATTATCATAAGCAACTACTTCCACATGATCAACAATGGTGTTATCACAAGTATCACAAGGGAAAGTGAAAGAAGCATATGACATAGTGATAGGATCATCCAACTCATGCAAGCACTCATCAAGCATCATGTTCAACATGTTATCATTGTTGTTGACAAACCTATGGAAAGAGCAATTGTTCGGCAAGGTTGTCACAACACAAGTATTAGCATTCTCATTCTCGTCATTGCAAGCAACACATGGGAAAGAGAAATTGTTCGGCAAGTTGCATGCAATGGAAGATATATTGAAACATTCATCGCATGGCATGATCATATTGTCACAAGCAAGTAATTCCACATGATCAACAATGTTATCAAGCAAAGCATCACATGGAGGAATGAACGAAGCATATGACATAGCAATTGTATCATCATCATCATGCATGAACTCACAAATCATCATGTCCACTAGTGGGATCATGGCATCATCAACACCCATATAGGTACCTTTGTAGTCCGACTCATTTGAGGTAGGTGTTGTGGAAAAGGTAGGAGCCATGTGGTCGACATCTTTGACTTCTTGTAAGCATGGTGTGATATCATCGTCTTCATGCACCATGTACATCTTCTCCATGATCGGGAACTCGTCATCCATGGGACCTAATGAGACACAAGGAAACACACTAGAGGTAGAGGGTAAGTTGTTAGAATTCGAAATGGCCTCACATGACCTATCAACTACCACTCTCATCTCACTCGGTGTATCACTCATATCCTCAATGTGGAGGCACTCAAGCTCATGTATAGTGGATTCACTCATCTCACATATAGTGGAGTCTCTCATCTCACATATAGTGGAGTCGCTCATCTCACATATAGTGGAGTCGCTCATCTCACATATAGTGGAGTCCCTCATCTCCATGGCAATGGCGTCGCCGATGTCCGAGCAATCTAGCAAAGAAGAAGACAACACAAGAGGAGTAGAGGTTAATGTGTTAGAAATCAAAGCGTCCTCACTCAACTCATGTGGTGTGTCACTCTTGCTCTCAAGGTGTTTGAAGTAGGATTTGCACTCGGCTTTATCTTGGGTGGTCATATGGGCTTCAAGAGCTTCTAGCTCGGCAAAGTAGGCTCTCATCTCGGCCTTTTCTTGTGGGGTCATATTGGGTAGCTCTCACTAGGAAGGGTGTGTATGTATGTGGTGGAAGGAAAACTACCAAAGGTCAAAACTCGCAAACCAAAATCGAGAAAATGGTTCAAGTTAGAGAACAACCGATATGTACTCACACACACACTCAAAGCACACGCAAAAGGCTAAGAACTCTATATGGTGGTAGGTGAGGAAGTGGATAGCAAACGAAAAGAACCAAAGAAAATGTCTATTGTCAAATGTGGGTAAGATCCAAAGTCAAATGTCAAAAGCGGTGATCTATGTCAAGGAAACACGGAAACACACACAAGGAAGAACAATGGGGTTAGCGCGACCAAGGAAGTGAGCAAGTAACAAAGATGGTCCTAACGAAGACTATTAGCTCGGTGTCGCGCCAACACAAGAGAGACCGTAGCTTGGTTGCATATGAGAGAAGCAACAAGATTTGCACAACTGCCACTCTTCTCTTATCTCTCTTGGTGCTTACAAGCTTTGCACTCTTTTGTATCGGTGGACACACACTCTTTTTCTATTTCTTTTTCTTTTTCTCCTTCTTTTTTCACTTTTTTTTCTATGCTTAGAAGCTTTCTTTTTCTCTATGTATATGTCACACTTTTTCTTCTTTTGTGTATCTTTCTCACCGAGCTTGCTTCGGAGCTTTGCTCAACACAACACACACACACACCCTCTCACGGTCGTGACACTTGTGCAATGCTTCGCAACACTCGGAAAGCCACTCTCAATGGGATAGGTACACAAAGAAAGAAACGGGGTTACAAGGGGTGGGGCAAGTTATACCTATTGATGTTAGGCGGTGTCAAGCACACAAACTTGCGATGATCGAGGTGGTGTCGATGATGGTGTCGAAGTTGCGCCGGAATCCGGGGTGCCAAAGGTGTCGTCGCGTTGTTGGTGTAGGCGCGGAAGCGAAATAGACAACCAATGCACTCCAAATCGGAAACCGAGCAAATTAAGTCAATGCCCGAAAAGTTGGGTCAAAACGAGCGGTCAAAAGTTGGGCTCCAAAAATCGTCAAAAATTAGACGTGGACTATGTGGAGTAGTTGGGGGATGTTGTTAAATTTTGGAGTCAAACGGGCGCCGGAAAGTTGTCAAAATTTGGGGCAAAAAGAGGAGTCAAAACTAGACGAATTTTGGGTCAAAACTGCGCGCCGGGGCGGAACTTCCGGTCAAGTTCCGGAAACACACGTAATCTGTCCAGGGGCTTACTGCAGCGAAATTGCTATTTCCGGAAGTAGGGGCGGTAGTTGGCCGGAAGTACCGGCTGGCCGGATGTTCCGCTGATTGTAACCGGAAGTTCCGGTCCTGAAATTTATGTACTGAATTGGGGGAAAACCAGCGGACTGAACGAAACGGAGATGGTGGCCGGGGAATCTTGCGCGTGAGGGCGAGCGGAGCTGCAGCGATGTAGGCCGGCGATGGGCAGCGCGTGCGTGGTGGCTTGCAGCCGATTGGGGCGTGCGCGGCGTGGGAAGCCGGATGGTGCGGGCTCGCGTGGCAGCTCGGGCCGGGAGCGAGGGCGGGGCGCAGCGTGGGGCGGCGAGCGAGCGGCGTTGAGGCCCGGTGGCCTTGCGTGCGTGGCGCCCGGCAGGTGCGGGCGGGGCCAGGGGCTTCTGGTGGCTTGGGCGGTGGTTGCTGTGCTGCAGCGCGTGGGTGCGGCTCGGTGGATGCGTGTGAGCTGGGGCGGCGTGGGGTAGCAGCGGTGGCCACGGTTGCGTGGAGTGCGCGGCGTGCGGTGGGCGCTGGCGAGCGGAGCGAGCGGAGGGAGGCCTTGGCGCGAGCGGTGGTGGGCCGGGCGGCGGGCGGAGGCTGCGGGGCGAGCGGGGCCTGGGTGAGAACAGGCGCGGGCGCGTGATGCGAGGCGAGCGAGGAGCGGATCCTCGGGAACGCGCTAGGCAGCCTGGGGAAGACGATGGTGTTGACCAGGAAAAGAATATTTGGCGCGAGCGGAAGTTCCGGTGGGAGCAGCCGGTAGTACCGGAAGTACAGATATTTTTTAGATCTGGATCTGGGACGATGAACTGCACGAATACGCACGAACTCGGGGCGGAAAATGGAGCAGAAATCGATGGATTTGGAGGGGCAAACGGTGGAATTTGACGGTGAAAATTGGAGGGATGATAGATCAACACCAAAGACAACAGATCTGTGGATCAAAACCACAAAAAACGCAACAAA